>NC_057395.1:8467272-8732078 GCF_019320065.1 Cervus canadensis | reverse complement strand
AGAGCAACATTCAGAAGCTATTTAGCTTTAAAACTCACACAGCAGTTTCCCCAGACTCTGTCCAGGAGGAATCAGTTACTAGGACTAACACATACTTAAGGAGAGGGAATTTCATGAGAAAAGTGTCAAAGAATTTGGAGACATGTTTGAAAACCACGAGCTCCAATCACGTCGACTTACCAAGTAATCATTCTGTCTAAAGGAAAGTTCTTTCCAATTCAGTGTCACTGATATTCCAGTAAATATTTTTTCTTTCTTTTGTTTGGTATGTCTCTTATTCTGTGGAAAGTAAGAAAGGGTTACAAGAATGAGGCATTTTTTTTTTTTTTTTAAAAATGTATGGATCATCTCACTAAACTCTTAGGAGATGGGATTTCTTTAACCTTTCTTTAACCTTGTGAATCATTTCTCTTTGGAATGCAGTTCAAATTAGCAAAAACTGTTTGTAGTTCAGGAAAAGGCTTATTGGATTAGAATCCACATTTACAAGATTTAACCATTAGAGTCTTATTTTCACAATCTTCTTTTGGGAGACATTTACTAACTCGGCCCTAGATAACTCAATACAGGATACCTCAAACTTCTTTAAAAACCATGGGATAAGATGGGAGAAAGGGGTAAGAGACATTCTACTAGGAGGTGGCTTGCAGTCATTCTACAGAGGAAAGATAGAAAAGTATTACTGTAGAACAATAAAAGAGTGTAAAATCAAGTGCAAATGTTGTGAGACTAAGATGATAGTGAAGAGTATATTTTGTGACTCTTGGTGGTTTGAACTTCTTTCTTGATTCTCTGAGTTATTCCAGGCCCTACATTCTCCAATACAGATACCATGGTATATATTTGATCCTCGGTTTGAGCGAGGCTGTGCTCAGTCCACTTTCCTCAGAACTAAATGGTGTTGTTTTATTCTTGCAGACTGATCATCTTCCAGCAGAGCTGGGAGCTGCGTGTTCACAGTGTCTGCACCTGGATGCAACATATCAAGTTCTTCAACGGGAGTTGTTATCAATGAAAGGATGGCAAAGGAAGTGTGAGAAACTAGAGAAAGAGAACAAGAAGTTGGAGCAAGAAGTAGTGAAACTCAAAAGTCCTATGGAACTGAAGATGATAGAACACCCTCAAGTTGAGCAGTATAAACGGGAGATTGAAGAAAGAGTGAGACAGGACCTCGTAGAGAAATGGAAAGAAGTCAACCTATTTTTGCAGGTTAATTTGTTGATCTGTCATGTGCTTGAATTCACCTCAGTGTAAATTACATTTTGGATGGGTACAGCTTATGTGTTTCCTCTGCTTCCCTTAGAGCAGTGTGTTCTGTAGATTTCTGGAAGGAGGGGCACACTTGTTTCTCCTTGTAAATATTTCAGTTTCCATCACAGTTATCACTAAATTGATCTTTCAGAATGCTTCTCACTAGAGAATCCTTTTACTTATAAGACCAATTGGTATACACAAGACTATGAGGGGGGAAAACAAATATGTGGTTTAAAACTGGTACCATCCTCTTGAATTATTCTTGTCTTGTTCAGTTTCTAAATTTTCACTTCATCCTCTTAGTCTTTGAATCATCCGGTTCCTTAAGTACTACTATAACATTGATTCCACGTTTATTTTATAATTCAGATTTAATTCATGTCACATTGATGATGATTATTTTAAAGTTCCTCTTTTCTTATTTTCACATTTAAAATCACTCTCTAAATTCCTGACTCAAAACTAAATGGAACAAATATCATTATTCAGGTTATAATCATTTAAAAAATGTATCTTTTTAAATTTGACTTAGACACGAGCAGCATGTCAAGAAATCTCAGAGCAGTTCCGAGAGGCGCATATTGCTTCCGTAAGAAGTCAGATGGAACTCAGAATTAAAGACTTGGAATCTGAACTATCCAGGACGGAAACTTTACAAGATTATAAGAAAGCAGAGATGGAAAAATATAAGAAACTCTACTTAGAGGAACTAAAAGTTAGAAAGTCATTGGAAAAGAAACTAGACATGTAAGTCAAAACACAGAATCACAGAAGATAAATTTAGTCCATTAATTTGTCTCTGAAGCCTAGTTTTTATAGAGCCAGGTTCCTGAGATTAGTAGGAAGTGAAGCTAGCTAGTCAGTCACTGCTAGAGGGCATCCTAAGAAAAATGAGTTATAAGATATCCTTGTAAGTTTTCCTACACTAAGTAAAAGCATGCTTGTGAAATCAGGGAAGATTCACACAGGGGTGAAAGGCAGGGTAATTCCCAGAGTGGCTGACGCTGGCATGGTGACCTGAGTGAGGGTTTGTATGGAGGCTGGAAAGGGCAGATCCCACCTGCAGCCGAGTCCAGGCTTCCCCGCCTCTGAAAGCAGAGCACTCCTAGGACACCTTTCACAAGCCCAGAGAGCACAGCAAAGGAGCAGGGACCCGAGGATGCATTCCGCTAGTCGATGCCCAAAATAAGCACATACAAGGGAAGCCCAGGTGCTCCCAGAGAGGGTTCAGGGCTGTGGGACTTGATGCTGGGGTGTGGGGTGTGGCTTCCGGGGAAGGAGGTCGCTGGGACCGGTCTCCCTGCTTGGGGAGCGCGATGCCTCTCATTGTAAAAACATACACTGAACGCTGTTTTGACTTTTTGCCTTTTGAAATGAAACCAAAAATTCTCTTCAGATTTTTTTCTTTGTTTTGATTATGAGATACAGGTGCTGATGTAGGCCCTTCGTAGAAATGAAGTAACATAAAATGAACTTTGGAAAAGCAGAGCATACTTGTCATTGTTCCTGGGGCTGTTTTAGCCCTTTTGTCACCCATTGCCCTCAAGGTTGTGGCTCTAGGTGATTCCTCAGAGCCAAGTGCTTAATTTCTCCACGGTCATGAGTGGAAGGTATATATAAGAATGGTGAGAGGAAAAGCTTGAAAATGGATTTGTGGGATGGCGTGTTTCTTCATCCCTGTTTCCTGGGGGCAGGCGTGTCCCAGAGGCGGCAGGCGTCACTGTGAGCCCGCCTCCCTTTCTCTCTGACGCCCTTTCTCTCCTCTCCCAGCTGTGACTTGTTACCTGAGGAGCCCAGACACACGTGAGCTTCTTTAGAACAAGGTCAGAGCTGTCACTGTTTACAGCAGGTCTGCTCTCTGCTTCCAGTGCTCACACAGGGTGATGGGGATTCCATTTATGTGCGGCAACTTACAAAATGCAAGTCACACAGGGAAACATGAATGAAATTGGTGTTTTCCATCTTCCCCAGGAATAATGAGAGGCTGGCAGAGATGAGCACCGAACTTGAGGTGGAGAAACAGCAGAAGAAATCTTACTCAGCACTCTCAGCAGCAGGTCAGTCCTGGAGCCCTCTTCTGTTGGAAATTTCAATCCTACCTCAGGGTTCAATGCAAATCTTATTTCAGGAGCGAACGTAGGGTTTTCTACCTGAATTCCACGCCGTTCAAATGGCAGCGTGGAGACTTTCTTGACCAAGGTTAGTTCTGTTCTATTTTTTTCACTGGGTTTCAGATTTCTGATATAAATGATCCTTATTTTTAATTTGGTGAACTTCTGAGTTGTTTTTTTGATTTATGTGTACTAAGTAAAACCGTAATCAACTGTGATAATCAAGGAGACATTTAATGATTTTTTTGTGCTAGATCTCTTGTTTATAAGAGATACTTTTTAAATTCTTAAATTTGTTTAAAACCTGCATTGAAATTCTACTTTAGAAATGAAATCTTACTGTCTAGTAACCGAAAGTGTACTTTCAGATGTTTGATTAACTTTTTAATTGATTTCACTTTGGCAGTGGTTCATAATCATTTCCAGGCTCTGTTGCTCCCACCACAGTTTTTCTACCCCTAACCATAAGTGACTGACTGGCATCTAAACACTAATGACATATGGATGTGTTTCATTTGAAGAAATCCTAGATAAGTCATTTTTATGAATTAAACAAACTTGTAATAATCAAAAGATTAATTTTGGGTTTTAGGTTAACATTTTTTGTTACTTTCTTATACAAGAGTACATCTTTAATTGCTATTTTACTGACAGAATTTTGATTTAAATGTCTAAAACATATCTTGCTGAGCAGTTGTAGAATGTTTCTAAGTTTGTAGTTAAATCAAATATTTAAAACTTGTAAATGAAGCTCACTTTTGTCTCTGTCGTGACTTCACCTGGATGAATGATGACTGAGATAGCAATGAAGGGGAGTCTTTAAACTGCAGCTAGTTTTCATTGTGTAATCATTGTGATTAAAATATCCATTTCAGTCAGTGCACACGAGTTTATGGTTTTTGATGGTGTTTCCATGATGTTGATGATGCAGAGAAAAGCAGCCCTTGTTAAATGCAATCTCAACGTGTTTTCTCATTTGGCTTCTTGCCATCACAGAAGAGCAATCTAAGGTTTCTTCGACAGCACTGGGGCTACGTTGGGTCGTAGTACTTGGGAGCTATGAACCTGGAGGGCGTGCTTTAGCTGCGCAGTCACAGTGGGCCTCCAAACACTTCATCCCCAGTCAGAGACCTGCCCACGCAGACACAGGCCTAAGAGGAGGAAGCAAAGGCTTGACCCCCGTCCCAGGGGTGGGCTGCCTACCGCAGACCCAAGTTCACGGTGCTGTGGGCACATACATCTTTTCAAAGAAGAGATTGGGAACCAAGCAAGCACTTCTTAGTTCCTTCTCCCAAACTCACCCGTTAGGTAAATCTTGCTTCTCCTGAGGAGGGTAGCGGATGCTCCCCTTGAAACTTCAGGCTGAGGAAATGAAGTTCAACTGCAACTTCTGACCGGATTTAGATGATAGTTGAGATTACACTCATGCTTTTTGTATATACCCACTAATGATGAGAGCCTGGATAGAAGTATGCTAAACAGTAAAGAGAGATCTGTTGCGTGTTTTAAATTTTGTCCTCAGTAACCCAAAATGTGGATAATTCATTGCTGAGTCATTTTAGCAAGCCAGGTTCTATCTAGAGGAAGTGAACATCCTTTTAAGGTTGAATCTCTTCACTTTTGGCCCTCTTGATTCAGCTAAAGATTCTCTCCTTCAAGTTCCCTGTCCTCTGTTTAAAAAATATGTATGCTTTCTAAATTACCTGTATCTACTGCCACAAATAGGATTTGATATTGATTTATTCTTGTTCATGCATTTAAAACACATAATTTACTTCAAAAGTCATGTCACACCACAAGCATTATTCAACTGTATAACAAGGTTTTACATGTTCATTTTGTCTATGCTATATTTAAAAATCTATGTGTTTTTCCTTAATCTAAGAACATAGCTGGCCTAGGACTCTGGACTCAGTCAGAAGGACATGGCCTTTGTTACTTCTTTTGTAGAATTAGGAACTTTGACTAAATCAATGACTCTCATACCTTACAAAAAGATTCTTTTTTTCCCAAAGAAAGGAACCTTTCTTTTAAAAAAGAAAACTCCTGCAGGGAACCGTGTTACATAAACGGAGACAAGCATAGAGCCTTGTAGCTGAAGAGCGGCCAGAGGCCCTGCAGCTGTGACTTCTCTGTTCCTCAACCCTGCAGTGACCCCTGTGGGACCTTCCCCGTCTATGGGACATAGTTCGAAAACTAACACTTACGAGAGAATCCCTCTCGCTAAATATCTTCAGAATTGAAACTTGCTGGTACACTGTTTCCTGTGTGTAAATTTTCTCAACTTTCTATCTTTTCGTTAAATGGAAAACTTTAAAGAAAACCACAGATGTGCTCTCGTTCTTAATATTTGACTTTAGACTACTTCCTCCATTTGAACACAATCCTCAACCTAGAAATCAAAATAAAGGTCTCAGTACATATGTAGGGCAGGAGCTGTTAGGGGAGAATATAGGAATCTTCTGGGTCGTTCCTAGGATTATGGGTCATTCCCTCATTCTTTCACATTATGTGTACTCGACAGACTGATACTTATTGTACTTTTTATCAGTTAATCTAAATAGCATTCCATAAATATGCTCTGTTATCTATAAGGAGAATAAGTAGGAATTCATGTTCTTTTATTTATGTAACTTTTTTTTCTACTGACGTAATCTTGAGGTTAGGTCTAGTGTCTAAAAGTATTATTTAAAAGTCACATTTAGTAAGTTTGATGTCATTCCTATGATAGTATCTCTTGTTCATCTTAAACATAAATAATATTTGACTTATTTCAGATGTGGCGGGAGCTGGACAGGAGTATAACTAGAGAACTAAGGAAAGGTATGTTGCCAAAATGTACGAATTAAATTTGGACATTGATTTCTGAAATACACCGAAGGCAGTAAATGGGATCTCTTTCCATTGTTTGGATAGTAGACACCATGTTGAATATTTTTCCTTACACATAGCTAATGAGAAATGTGAACGCATGAGTGGTCATAGTGAAAAATATCCTTCTTCCTCATTGATTGATCATGTTCCATAGCTTGAAAAATAATCTCTAAAGGTCTATGTATTTCTTTTACTTCTCGCTATTTCCTTCTTCTACTGCCTCCATCCCTGTGGAACTGTCTGCCTGCACCTGACACTATTCTCAGGAGATGTGGCATTCACCCGCTTCTCAGGCGCTGGTGGCGGTTAAGGCTGGGAAACCCAGACTCAACAGTCACGGGTGTGAAGCTGTCACTCGGTGGGTGACTAAAATTTCTCTGTCACTGACTTTGTCACCAGTTTATCTTTCACCCTCAGGAAAAGCTCCAAACACGCACACCAGTTTGGGTCCTGCCAAAGTAGGCGGCCTTATCTCCTTACCGCCCTCCTCTGCCCTCAGCTCTGCATCTAACCAGCCAGACTGTAGGATCCCACAGCCGCGCGTCCTCACCTGCGGGCTTTGTACGTGCTCCTCCCCTCCGTCTCCTGTACTTTTTCCTGTCCTCCAGGTATCTGCTTCCATAGCACCTCCACCAGAAAGCTGGCAGTACTGACAGGAAGCTGGCTGTCCCTTCTGAGTGTCCCTGTGCCGTCTTTTGTATCTGTCTTAGAGTTTATGAGTCTGTGTGGAAGCTGCCCGTTCACCTGTTTCCCACTCTAGAGCGTGTCGTTTTCCGGGTGCACTGGGGCACCTCCATCTTGTACTTCCAGTGCTTGTCCCAGCACCTCTGCGCATAGTTACTGAGCAAATAAATGAAGCATGAGGAAGCCAGAGGCTCTGGTCATCAGCCACACGTGCACCATGGGCAGATTATGTAATTGTAATCTTGTTTTTTGTGTTGTGTCATCTATAGATATATTTCATTTTTCGGAACACTTGGAAAGGTCTCAGGTTTTGTTTTTTTTTTTTTCTTTTCTCTTAACTAATACTTAGTTAACTCAAGTATTTTAGGTGAAGAATACAATTCTTTCCTTTTCTTTCCAGTTGATGCTGAATTTGCATCTAATTACAGTGTCTCCTTGAGGATCTACAGATGGGTCAAATGTATATGAGGACCTATTTTTGAAAACATCACAAGAATATGTACAGACTTTGAAGAAAAAAGATATGACTTGAACAATAAATAGTAAAAGTTTCCCTACAGGACTGTTTACCTGACATTTTCATTGTTTCCCATTAAACATGATGAGAAATTCTTTATTAAAGGAAAATATTTTCATATTATATGTGTATGATAAAAATGTATATGGTATTTTAAGCGATGTTTCTCTGCATCTAACTTAGCAGTTTTAAAAACCAGCACAGTTGAGTTTTCCATATTCAAAGTGATGCTGTTAGTCACTCAGTCATGTCGACTCTTTGTGATCCCATGGAGAAGCCCGCCAGGCTCCTCTGTCCATGGAATTCTCTCGGCAAGAATACTGGAGCAGGGAGCCATTCCCTTCTCCAGGGGATCTTCCAGTCCCAGGGATCAAACCCAGGTCACCTGAATTGCAAGTGCATTCTTTACCATTTGAACGGCCCTTTATGAACTCAAACTGAGCCCTAATATCAGCTGTTTAAACAGCACCCAAACAACCAGACTTGTCATTAATATTTAGTGGTGTTGATTGATAGCTTTTTTGTATTTTCCAGTTTTTATCACTATATATAGACCTAAAGATTTAGATATTGCTGTTATGGTTACCATCAATGTTTTGAGGTATTACAACTGTTAATAGTGGCATAAAACTTACTATATTTAACTTTAAACATGGATTCATAAGTCTTTCCTCATGGAGAAATAAGATTTGCCTTAGTTTTTGCCTTTGCAATGAATTAACTTTGTAAAAAAATTTTTATTTTTAATTAGAGGATAATTACTTTACAATATTGTGATGGTTTCTGCCATACCTTGACTTGAATTGGCCATAGGAATGCATATGTCCCCTCCCTCTTGACCCTCCCTCCCACCTCCCTCCCCGTTCCACCCCTCTAGGTTGTCACAAAGTACCAGCTTTGGGTTCCCTGCATCATACAGCAAATTCCAAAAAGACACATGTATCCCAGTGCTCACTGCAGCACTATTTATAATAGCTAGGACATGGAAGTAACCTAGATGTCCATTAACAGATGAATGGATAGGAAGCTGTATATTATTCAGCTATAAAAAGGAATGCATTTGAATTGGTTTTAATTGACTTTAATTTACTTTTGGAAACAGTGTTAAAATGAGAGAAAAGTTCCAAGCGCCAGACAGACATTTTCACAAAATTCCCCTATCTCCCATATATCCTAAAGTACCATTTATATTTCTCAAATGTTTTTTGTTATAAGTGCCCCTCCTTCCCCAAGTCACCTGTTTTTCAGAAGATGCCTTTTTGTCCTACTCCCTGTCATTTTTTTTTTTTTTCCATTTATTTTTATTAGTTGGAGGCTAATTACTTCACAACATTGCAGTGGGTTTTGTCATACATTGATATGAATCAGCCATGGAGTTACATGTATTCCCCATCCCGATCCCCCCTCCCGCCTCCCACTCCACCCAATTCCTCTGGGTCTTCCCAGTGCACCAGGCCCGAGCACTTGTCTCATGCATCCCACCTGGGCTGGTGATCTGTTTTACCATAGATAATATTCATGCTGTTCTCTCGAAACATCCCACCCTCGCCTTCTCCCACAGAATCCAAAAGTCTGTTCTGTACATCTGTGTCTCTTTTTCGGTTTTGCATATAGGGTTATCATTACCATCTTTCTAAATTCCATATATATGTGTTAGTATGCTGTAATGATCTTTATCTTTCTGGCTTACTTCACTCTGTATAATGGGCTCCAGTTTCATCCATCTCATTAGAACTGATTCAAATGAATTCTTTTTAATGGCTGAGTAATATTCCATGGTGTATATGTACCACAGCTTCCTTATCCATTCGTCTGCTGATGGGCATCTAGGTTGCTTCCATGTCCTGGCTATTATAAACAGTGCTGCGATAAACACTGGGGTGCACGTGTCTCTTTCAGAGCTGGTTTCCTCAGTGTGTATGCCCAGAAGTGGGATTGCTGGGTCATATGGCAGTGCTATTTCCAGTTTTTTAAGAAATCTCCACACTGTTTTCCATAGTGGCTGTACTAGTTTGCATTCCCACCAACAGTGTAAGAGGGTTCCCTTTTCTCCACACCCTCTCCAGCATTTATTGCTTGTAGACCTTTTGGATAGCAGCCATCCTGACTGGAGTGTAATGGTACCTCATTGTGGTTTTGATTTGCATTTCTCTGATAATGAGTGATGTGGAGCATCTTTTCATGTGTTTGTTAGCCGTCTGTATGTCGTCTTCGGAGAAATGTCTGCTTAGTTCTTTGGCCCATTTTTTTTTTTTTTTTTTTATTTTTCTGGAATTGAGCTTCAGGAGTTGCTTGTATATTTTTGAGATTAATCCTTTGTCTGTTGCTTCATTTGCTATTATTTTCTCCCAATCTGAGGGCTGTCTTTTCACCTTACTTATAGTTTCCTTTGTTCCCTGTCATTTATTAAGTAGTATATCAACTCCCAGTTGTATATCAACTCCCTTCAAGTCACATTTCTTTGTGAACCTCTGCATGTTGTTGTTATAGTTCCGTTGCTCAGTCATGTCCATCTCTTTGCAACCCCATGGACTGCAACATGCCAGGGTTTCCTGTCCTTCACCATCTCCCGGAGTTTGCTCAAACTCACTGTCCATTTAGTCGAAGATGCCATATAACTATCTCATCCTCTGTCGCCCCCTTCTCCTCTGGCCGCAATCTTTCGCAGCATCAGGGCCTTTTCCTGTAAGTCAGCTCTTCCCATTAAGTGGCCAAAATTTGGAGCTTCAGCATCAGTCCTTCCAATGAATATTCAGGGTTGATTTCTTTTAGGATTGACTGGTTCATTCTCCTTGCAGTCCAAGGGACTCTCAAGAGTCTTCTCCAGCACCACAGTTTGAAAGCACCAATTCTTTAGCACTCAGCCTTGTTTATGGTCCAACTCTCACATGTGTACATCATTCCTGGAAAGCTATGTAAATGTTTTTTCTCATGGTTATCTGCTTTTGTCAATTTAACTGGCAGACTCCCAATAGCTGAACCTCAGAGGGTGGAGAAAGTTTTTCCCTCCCCAACAATTCCAAGAGCTGACATGTTAATAATGCTCACTTAATCCTTGATCCCCTTGTCTTTCTGTCCTCTCAGATATCTGACTTGGGAGAATTCCAGTTTCATATGAGACTGATGATCCTTCTCCCCTGTTACCCTCTCCAAGGGTCTCCGTGCAGGGATCCTGCTGCTAAGTCGCTTCAGTCGTGTCCGACTCTGTGCGACTCCATAGATGGCAGCCCACCAGGCTCTCCCGTCCCTGGGATTCTCCAGGCAAGAACACTGGAGTGGGTTGCCATTTCCTTCTCCAATGCATGAACGTGAAAAGTGAAAGTGAAGTCGCTTAGTTGTGTCCGACTCTTAGCGACCCCATGGACTGAAGCCTACCAGGCACCTCCATCCATGAGATTTTCCAGGCAAGAGTACTGGAGTCAGTTGCCATTGCCTTCTCCGAGTGATCCTGCTACTTTTATTTAATTTGTATCTTCTGATGATTTCAAATCTCCTTTCTATAAACTTCTCACCCTGGTCTTCCCCTCTCACTTGTACCAGACAATCTTAGGTCCCAGAACAAACTTCTCGAAAGGTTTGCCTGTATCTCTAGCAACTCTAGACTGTCTTCCCTCTCTTTCCCTCAAAACTGCTCCCAAGTCACTGATGATTTCCGCGTCACTGAATCAAAGCCACACCTTTCCAGTCCTTGTGTGTCTGAATTTCTCCTTCCTCTTGGCGTTCACTGTCACTCACCTCTTTGAGACACTCTTGCTTTTGGCTGGGCTCTCAGTATTCGTTCCTTTTATCCTGAAGGCACGGACAGGTTATTGCAATCAGAGACATAGTCCTTATTAAATATCTCACGGTAAACATACAGGTGTTGCCCCCTCGCTCAGGACCGCACCTGGGGCCGTGTGTTGAGAGCAGGTCAGTTGTTCCACACCAGCAGGTGCAGGACGGTAGGAAACTTTGTCTCTGCTGCTTGAGAAGGGCTTTCTCCTCTCCTGGGAAGGATCTCCTCCTTACTCTGGCATTTGATATGTAAGTAAAGCTGGTACCCACCCCAAAAGGGTCCTTCTGCCCAATGTTTCTCCGCCAATGGAGTGAGTTGTGTTGAGAAGCAAAGGAAATGAGAAGTGGAGCACCCACTGTACAGTCCACGCTCTCCAATAGGCCATGGGTGGGGCTGCTCCATAGGGCTCTCACCAGCGGGGGATTAGGTAGAGTTGGCGGGGTTCTGGGGAGCAGAGACAGGCACAGCTGCTCCAGGTAATGGGGCTCACAGGGCTCATTGCCATCTTGCATTAAGGTGTCCAGAGCAGCATCTCTGCACACAGCCCCCCACCCCAAGCAGGAGCATCGGCCAAGCTGGTTCACACCAGGAACTGGGGTTTGAAGAGCCGGAAGCAAGGCCTCTGCAGGAAACACCCAGTGAGCAAGAGAAATCAGACTAAGCACAAGGGAAAGGAGGTTAATATTTTTATTCCTAATATTGTTTTTTGGTTTGTTTGTTTTTTTAACCTGGTAACTGTTTATGGGCTTTGCTGGTAACAAAATCTCTCCAGGAGCCTGATCTGGAGTCTCCAAGGTTCTGGGCCTCATCCCTTCTTGAAATATAAATTCTTGGGGAGACGGAGCACCTTCGGGGGACCTACTCTGGGCTGTAGGTCTCCCCTGCTCCTTGGGGAGATGAGACTATGAATTCTTTCAGGTTGGAGCTATTAACTAGATGAATGGCTGCAGATGTCTGCACTGAAGAGTCTCAGAAGATCTGGGCTTTTTACAAAACCGCTGAGAAATCCCAGGGAAGTTTATTTCCCCACAATTTCCCCCGTTGTTCCTAGAAGAGTTCTAGGCCCAACAGCAGCCACTGTAACCAGTGCAAGGAAACTTGAAGTTGATGGGCACCAAATCCTTTTGGCTTGTCTTGGGCAACATTTAATCAGCAAGACCCGGACTGAGCAAAAGAAATTGGTCTCAGCTGAACTCCCCCAAGTCTTAGATTCAGGAATCTAAGCAAGTCCCCCAAAATTTTAGGGACTATTTTGGGAAGCAAGGTGGCTTCCTCCTTGGGTTTCCATATTAACCTTTTCTACCTGATCCAGGGTATTGTAGGGAAGCAAAATTTGTCACCCCAAAATGTGTCTCTTTGGCAAGAGAATGATTTTAGGCAGAATATTTTTAAGAAACAAAAAAGACTCAAAGTCTTTTAACTGCCTCCTTAAATGTTGAATATTTTAGACAAAGGGCCTGGCCCAGGAAGACAGCTACAACCAGAGATACTGAGAAAATATGTGGGCCAGGTGTGGTCACGGGAACTACAGATATTTACAGAGTTCCAAACACTTGCTTTTCCATCTCCACATGAATCACCTTCCTCCACATTCTAGTCCCAAACCACTACCCACAACATCCTCCTTTGTTTCTAGCTGAAGATGGCATTTAAGGTGAGGGTTTCAACCATTCTGGTGAGTTACTCAGGTTTTCTGGTTCTCACCCATGTATACAGAAGTATACATGCTGTTAAGCTTTTGTTTGCTTTTCTCCTGTTAATCTGTCTCATGTTAAGTTGCTTCTTAACCAGCCAGATGAACCTAGAAGGATAAAGTTTTTGTCCTCCTCCCCAGGACACACCTGAGTACAGGTAGTTATGCTCATTACAACTGGCATAGACTTTGCCTCGTCTGCAAGGAAGAGATCTCTGGTAAACTGTTATCTATACAGCAGCACCAGCCAGTGAGCTGACACTCACTTGAAGGCCTTAGACATAGGTAGGGTCATCGTGTTACCAAGTCCTATTGCTTCCTACAAGATGGGCCGATAAATCAAGAGATGAGTTGTTGGGGCAAGGAATAGCAATTTTGTTTGGAAAGCTGGTAGATCAAGATAATGGTGGACTCATGTCCCCAAGAACCATCTTGCCTGAGTTAGAATTCAGGCTTGGGTTACACTAAAAGGAGAAAGAGTAGAGTCAAACCTTTCCTGGTTCACATCAGCCTCTGAAGGGAATGTGTTAATTTCTTTCCTGCAGTCATTGACAGGTGGGCTTGGTCAGGTTGTTTCCTGGAAGGTAAACACAGGTATTTCAGCTAAATGCTCATTTTGTGGGAGGCAGGGCTCCCAGCAATGAGCCACTATGTATAATATAAGCATAAAGGCAACATCCCTTTAGTGCTGAACTTGTAATAGAATACAAAAGGGTCTTCCCTATTACAGTTGTTCACTTCAGCAGAAGTCAGGAACAGATTTCATACTGCCTTTTGTGAAACAAAAACCATGGAGTCGGTAACGTTCCCTAATTTGAGCAAACTCCGTAAGATAGTGAAGGACAGGAAAGCCTGGCGTGCTGCAGTTCATGGGGTTGCAAAGAGTTGAACATGACTTAGCCACTCAACAACAATAATGCTCCCTAAAGAGCTCTCTGAAACAGAGCCAGGAGACCATTAACGGGTGTGACATAGGCATGTCTCAGCCTGCATGGAATCTGACCTTCCGATCATTTATTGTCCTAATGAAGTCCTCCAGAACATCTGCCAAAAACTCAAGCTACTTCTTGGACCACCCCTGCCCTAAATAACTTGTGATTCCCTAAGGATAAATATTTCCTGGCTTGTATCAGAGTCGCTCACAGTCTCACGAGGCAATTTTTGACAACCTGTGGCCTTTTGTCTTCATAAACATAAACCCCTGACTCTTTTTTGGAACACTCTTTCAGTTTAACCTGAATCTCTGTTTCCCGAATTTCTTTTTTTTTTCTTCCAGTTTTACTGAGATGTAATTAACATGCAGCAGTGTATAAGTTTAAGGTGTAGAGCATAATGATTTGACTTATAAGATGATTACCACAATGTATTTTACTGTAATTATAAACATAACTATATTCCTGCTGCCTGGATATAGTGAAACATAACTAGAGCCACACTGCTGGAATACTGTAGAATTTTTAAGGTTCTCCAGAGGGGGAGTAAATATAGTAGGGGATTAGCTATTTATCTATCCATCTGTCAGGAGACCTGAAATCTGTAGAGTGAGCCAGCAGACGAGATTCAGGGAAGAGTTGATGTTGCAGTCTTGAATCTGAATCCCCAGAACAATGGTCTGGAAACTCAGCCAGGGTTTCTATGCTTCAGACTTGAATTCCTTCCACTTTTAGGTTGTTGTTCAGTCGCTAAGTTGTGTTCCACTCTTTGCGACCCCATGGACTGCAGTCTTCAGGGCTCCTCTGTCCTCCACTTTTGGAGTTATCTCAAATTCATGTCCATTGAGTCGGTGATGCCATCCAAGCATCTCATCCTCTGCTGCCCCTTTCTCCTCCTGCCTTCAATCCTTCCCAGCATCAGGGTCTTTTCTGAGAAATCACTCTTTGCATCAGGTGGCCCAAATATTGGAGCTTCAGCTTCAGTATCAGTCCTTCCAATGAATATTCAGGGTTGATTTCCTTTTGGATTGACTGGTTTGCTCTCCTTGCAGTCCAAAGGACTCTCAAGAGTCTTCTATAGCACCACAATTTGAAAGCATCCTTCCACTTTGAGGAACCTCAGTCTTTGGGCTTGCAGCCTTCAGCTGATTGGATGAGGCCCATGGACATTATGGAGGGTAATCACTTTTATTCAAAATTACTGCCTTAAATACTAATCACACCTAAAATATACCTTCACAAAAACATCTAAGCTGACTGGAAAAAATGAATGCATTTCTTGGTAAACTAGAATAAAGAAAAATATGTGGCTTAGGTTTCCTAAGGACAAAAATAATTTTTTAAAAACAACTTATATTATTGGAGTATAGCCAATGAACAATGTGGTGATAGTTTCAGGAGCACAACAGAGTGACTCAGCCACACATATACATGTATCCATTCTCCCCCAAATTCAGGGAAGGGTTTTTAAAGGCACCGTTAGGGGTGAGGGTTTCAGATGCCTGATAGCTGGTGTACATCCTTCTGGATTGGCTGGTGGTGAGCTAAGTGGGTGTTTTGAGGAGTTAGTATCATCAACCATTGGGTTTCAACTGGTCTGGGGTCTACATAGGTGTAGTCAGCATGCGGTTAACTTCTTCCACCTGGTGGGGGTTTCAGTATCTGCAGCAGAACTCCAGGATATGGCTCAGAATGTTATCTACAGCCTTGAGGAGGAGTTGACTTTGCTATTTTAACTATTGTTATTTTGTCTTGGACTGTTTTCATTTCTTTCAGCATTTTCTCACTTCTCTGATTACGTTTGCTCTTTGGGACTTGGGCAAAGCCTCAGAGGCTGAAGCTTTTCTACAAACAAGAGGCAGGTGCCATGGGGAGGTGTTCACAGTGTTCTGCTCCATTTCCATTAGTTTTTCTTTTTAGTGTGTCCTCCTTTGTTTTAAACAGATTCAAGAGGCGGAGGGAATGTTCCTAGTTAGGAGTTTTTCATTCGTTACCCACCTAGTGTGAAAAGTCCAGAAAAACCCATCTTCTTAAAATACTCTGTGTGTCCTATCTCCCCCTCCCCCTCAGCTGTTCAATGAGTATCATGTCCTTCAAAAGCTGCACACCCAAAACCAACCAAGTCCAGAGTCTAGTCTCTGTGCTGGATGCTAGAGATTCGAAAACCAACAAAATGTGGCTTCTTCTCTTTCGTGGGTTGTTACTGGTTGTCATTGGGTCCCTCAATGCTCATGACCCATTGGACTGAATAAAGGTACTTTAGAAAACTGCAAATTTAATGGAAAGAAGTCATAGGAATGACCCCTTAGCATCTGAGATATTTATTAGGAGTTGGAGAGATTTGTTCTAAAGAGATATAAGGCCTTGTTCCAGCAGGAAACAATTTTTTAAAAATTTCATTGAAGTATGACGCACAGTGTTGTGTTAGTTTCAGGTTATATATGAATCAGTTATATATGAATATATATATATATATATCTCCATTCTCTATCTCAATAGGTCCTTGTTGGTTATCTGTTTTATGTATTGTTGTTGTCGTTGAGGGGCTCAGTCTTCTCCAAGTCTTTGTGACCCCATGGACTGCAGCACACCAGGCTTCCCTGTCCTTCACCATCTCCCAGAGCTTGCTCAAACCCGTGTCCATTGAGTTGATGATGCCATCCAACCATCTAGTCCTCTGTCATCCCCTTCTCCTCCTGAATCAGTTCAGTTCAGTTCAGTCATTCAGTCATGTCTGACTCTTTGCGACCCCATGGACTGCAGCAAGCCAGGCTTCCCTGTCCATCACTAACTCCTGGAGCTTGCTCAAACTCATGTCCATCGAGTCGGTGATGTCATCCAACCATCTCTTTCTGAAGTCCCCTTCTCCTCCTGCCGTCAATCTTTCCCAGCATCAGGGCCTTTTCCAGTGAGTCAGTTCTTCACATTAGGTGGCCAAAGTATTGGTATTTCAGCTTCAGCATCAGTCCTTTCAATGAATATTCAGGACTGATTTCCTCTCAGATTGACTAGTTTGATCTCCTTGCAGTCCAAGGGACTCTCAAGAGTCTTCTCTTTTGAACATCACAGTTCAAAAGCATCAATTCTTCAGCTCTCAGCTCTTCTTTATGGTCCAACTCTCACATCCATACATGACTACTGCAAAAACCATGGCTTTGACTAAATAGGACTGCTTTGGTATTACTTAACTACCAGCACTATTTCATTTTTTTGTTTCTTAGAATTTTTCATTTTTCATTGGGGTACAGCTGATTAACAATGTTGTGATAGTTTCAGGTGAACAGTAAAGAGACTCAGCTATAGATATACATGTATCCATTCTCCCCCTTGGAAAAGACTCTTTTTTTTTTTTTTTTGAAAAGACTCTTGAGAATCTCTTGGACAGTCAGGAGATCAAACCAGTCAATCCTAAAGGAAATCAACCCATAATATTCATTGGAAGGACTGACACTGAAGCTCCAATACTTTGGCCACCTGATGTGAAGAGCTGACTCATTGGAAAAGACCCTGATGCTGGGAAAGAAGGAAGGCAGGAGGAGCAGGCGATGACAGAGAATGAGATGGTTGCGTGGCATCACTGACTCAATGGACATGAGTTTAAGCAAGCTCTGGGAGATGGTGAAGGGTAGGGAAGCCTGGCATGCTGCAGTCCATGGGGACACACAGAGTTGGACAGGACTGAGCAACTAAACAACAATTCTCCCCCAAACCCCTCTCCTATCCAGGCTGTCACATAACATTGAACAGACTTCCTCGTGCTATACAGTAGGTCCTTGTTGGGATAGCTAGTGAGTTTGAGACAGTCATGTACACACTGCTGTATTTTTAATGTTTTGTTTTCTTAGTTTTGGTAATGTAGTAATGAGAGTGAACAAAAAAATCAAAAAGGAGAAATCCAGGTACATGAAGGCTGGAATCTTGAAGAAGTGCTTCACAGAGGGAATGAATCCAGGGTAGAAGGGACATGAGAAAGCCAGTAAGGTGAGAACAGGCAAAATGTCTTGTTGTAACTGCCCTTCCTAAGCACACAGTCAAATGAGACTTGCTCTTCTGATGGTTGTTTAGGGAGGCTGTTTCTTTATCCCCAGAACTGTTTTTTAAAAGGTAATATGTCTCCACTATCTTTAGACCAACTTACTAGCAGCAGAATGTCTTGGGCTCAGTCACAGCCAAAGCCCAAACCTCAAAACATAAGCAGGCGTATTCCCCCATGCCAGTGGGCAAGATGCGCTTTATTTAGCTGTATATCTTTCTGATGCTCTTCTTGTTTATGTAAGATCAGGAATCCCTTGTGGATTCATTCAGGAACTTTATTATGGTATGAATTTTCAGGTGTTCAAATGTCTAAGGAGGTGGACCGTTAGTACTGAAGATTGTGTGCATCTATTAATAACAGAATGCAATTGCTTTGTATAACGGTTACAGGTGAGCATAGTGACTGTGGAGGTCATGTTATAAAACTGCACAGAGGACCCCACACACCTGTGCTCATCCATATACCTGTGAAATGTGAGTAAGGGCCCTGATAGTAGCAATGTCATAGCAGTGTCAGTTTCTTCTTGTGATTGTACTCTAGTTGTAAGACATTAACTTTGGGGCAAGATGGGGAAAAGGTGCATGGGACTTCCCAGCTGTCTTTGCAGACTTCTGACAAGCTATAACTAGGAATTTCAAAACAGAAAATTAGAACAATGTCATCTGTGCAATAATCATTTAGCGAGATGTTTCCAGACAAACATCACGCCTGGGACCCACGCTATAGGCAGTGAGTGAGTGAGAGTCGCTCAGTAGTGTCCGGACCTATGCGACCCCATGGACTGTAGCCTGCCAGGCTCCTCTGTCCATGGAATTCTCCAGGCAAGAATACTGAAGTGGGTTGCCATTTCCTTCTCCAGGGGATCTGAACATGTTCGTTACAGCTCTCTGCTCTATCATGGGAGGCAGTCTGAAACAGAAGGCTGGAGCAGCTAACCCCACAAGGACAGCAATGATGTTCTGTAGGGGAAGCCTGAGAGGCTATGGTGTGGAGGCTGACCAAGAGTGGGAATCTAAGATCGGCAGGAAAGGGTGGGGGTCTGTCTGCAAGGCCCACCACTTACCGGCGGCCCCCCGGGCCAGCAGGTACAGCACGCAGTCCGGATGTCCCATGGAGGCAGCCTCGTGCAGAGAGAGCCCGCTTGTAGTCCTGGTTGACGGCCTCGATGTCCAGGTCCCAGGTGTCAACCAGATAGGCCAAGATGTCCCAGCGGCTGTGGCGCGTAACGTGTGCAGGAGGGTATCTCGGGCAGGCCCCGCGAAGCCCGCGCGCCCAGTCGCGTACAGCTCCTCTCATCCAGCACCAACCAGCACACCCGCCGCGGACGCCGAAGCGCAGTCATGGCCACCGGCTCGGGTACGGCGGGAACGCCCCGCGACCCTCCCCCGGGCCCACCCCGCCCCCTCCGGGCCCCGCCTCCTCCGGGCCCCGCCTCCTCCGGGCCCCGCCTCCTCCGGGCCCCGCCTCCGAGATCCTCCCCCGGCCCCACCCTGCCTGTCAGGACCTTTCCCCAGACGCCCCGATCTTCCCCCCCAACCCTCAGGTTCCGGGCTGACCACGCGACCCACGGGCCGCCGCGAACTTAGGCGCGGAGATTACCGCCCGCACTGGTTTCACTTTGAGGAGAAAGATTAGGTGAACCCCGGGGACAACCACCGCAGGTCCGGTCACAGGCGGCGCGAGCCCTCCAGGACGGGGTGGGGCCCGTGCGGCCCCGCCTCCGCCCTCCGCGGCAGGTCCCGCCCATACTCTTGGCCCCGCCCATCGCGCCGGCCGCGGCCCCTCCGTGAGTCCCTAAGCTCGGAGGAACTCTGGGAAAGTTACTGCTCGCCGCTTCCGCCCTGGCGGAAGCGCGGACGGGGCGGGGCCTGCTAGCAATAGAGTGGTTGAGCGTCCCGACTGGCCACCGCAGCAGTCCGTCAAGTGCGCCCTTCCTCTTGAGTGCTTCAATTGGCCGGGGATGCATTCCGTCAGCGTCGGCAGCGGGCTCTTCGCGGCCCTGCGGCGGCGGCGGAGCTGGTGGAGGAAGTCCACGGCCGGCAGGGGCTCGCACTGCCCTTGGGAAGCCGCGACCGGGAGCCCGGGTGGCCCGGGACCTGAGGCGACGGCGGCGGCGGCGGGAGCCCCGATGCGAATCGCCATAGTGCGTGAGGCCGCCGGCGTGGTGGGGGCGCGGACGGGCCCGGTCGCGTGGAGGCTGAGTCTCTGGGGTCTTTAGCGGGTCTGGTCTCCGTGAGGTACGGTCCGCGGGGATGGTGGAGCGCGGGCTGGGGTCAGGGCCGATGAGAGCGCGGCAGGCCGGGGCGCTGTCGGTGATGCGGACGTCGCCGGAACGTGGCCTCGGCCGTGGGCAGCCAGCATTTTCTTTCCTGCTGCTCATCTGTTTTGACCTTGGGCGAGTCATTTTGTGGCATCCTTTTGCCTCTTGTATTTGCAGTTGCCCTCCCCCTAACCTGAGTATTGGGAAAACTGGGGTAATGTGGGAGGGCCTGGAGCTGGTGCAGAGTCTGAGTTCTGAGCAAGCTGTGCGGGGTGGTGGCGGACGTGAGGGTCGGTGTTGACTTCTCTACCTGATCTTCCGAGGTGCTCGTCGTTTAACCCTCCTGGTGTTTTCTGTTCCTTCCGAGGGAAAATGGGAGCAGCTCTGCTTTTCAGGCCTGGAAATCGTTATATTTTGCATCTTGTATTGCACTGTGGTTTACAAAATACTTTACGTTAGTTACCTCATCCGCAAACAAGCCTGTAAGGCCTCATGGCAGGTGGGGAAATTGAGGCCTGAAGAAGTTAGGGATTTTCCCACGGGAAGGATAGTCCTTCCTTCTCTGGAAGGAAGGGTGGTAGCCGCCATGCTCGTGCCTGGCAATCTGTTCAAATAAGGAAGATAAAATGAAAAAAGATCTCTGACGTGAAAGCAAGCTCATTTTGCTCATGAGCGGATTGAATTTGATTAACTGAGTATAAGAATAGCCCTTGGAGACAGAATCAGGTCCAGTATCACCTTTACCAAAGTTATTGTTCCCTTCTGTCTCATCACTGCAAACAGAAAAGGAAGGCATGAAAGTTCTTTAAGGTTCACAAAGTTTTAGGAAATGCCAGGCGTTGTTCTCACTGCAGCCGTTGGTATTGGTGCAAGTGGAAGTTGCGATATCTGCGATATCTGGTAGCTCCACACACTTTTTGCTGCTCACCCGCCCCCGCCCGATCCTTATTACCAGTTGACTCCCTGGAGAAGGGAAAGGCTACCCACTCCAGTGTTCTGGCTTGGAGAATTCCATGGACTGTTATGTATAGTCCATGGGGTCGCAAAGAGCAGGACAGGGCTGAGCAACTTTCACTTCACTTTCACTTTCCACCTTTTCTTGGGTTAAGCCTCCAGTTTCCTTGCTTTGAAAAACAAAACACGTATTTGCAGTATGGGACAGAATATTTTAAATTCAGATGATTGGTTATTTAACTGGTGTCTCACAGGCAATTCTCCTCCTCCTGTGTCCTTTTTTTTTTTTTTTAAAGAGTATTTTATTTATTAATTTGGCTGCGCCAGGTCTTTGTTGTGGCATGCATGATCTAGTGCCCTGACCAGGGATCGAACCCAGCCTCTGCATTGGGAGTGTGGTGTCTCAGCCACCGGACCACCAGAGAAGCCCCCCTTCTGTCTTCTTTAGGAACTGATTTTGGCCTGTATCCCCCTTTCAACAATTAGAGGACAGTGTATGTGGATCTATTCACAGCGCCTGAGATTCTCTAGAGCGAAAGCTTGCTGTTCAGGGGACAGATCTTGACAATATGCTTGCGGAAGGGGATGTTCTGGGGTCTAACTGGTTTCCCCGTTTGTCTGCTGGTCCCTTTTGTGTAGGTGTGTGGAATTTGTGGTGTGCCCTGTAGTAATTCATTTCTCCCGTGGCTTGCCTTGGCATCGTTGCTACTTGGCTATCCTCTTTCCCTTTCCTCTCTTTTTTTTTCGTGGTTCCATTGCATTCTTCAGTTGTCATCAGAGGGGGTCCTAATGGGTTGACATATTTTGTGGCCTTTGAGTGTGTGAGCACTAGACTCTTGTTCATGGACTCTTGTTCATGGACTTAGAGTTCTAATTTCAGATTTGTTGTCATCCTCTCTCTCTGCTTATTGTCCCCCTATGTCCTTCCTAAGCTGATTTTATTTAAAGATTGTGAATTCTGTCTTCGTCAGTCTGTGGAATCGTCTGCTCTTAGAGCATCTCACCAGAGCACCTCAAATCTTGTCTCCAGCTGTCATTTACAGATGTTTTGAGGGCTGGTTTCCTATTTCAAAGTACCTCCTGGAGCTTAACCTGGCACTCCACAGATAATTTGAAAACAAAACAAGCATTTTCAAAACAAAGCTTTCATTCTCCCTTGACTCCTGGAAGAAGTGATTAAGATGTAAACACGATTTCTTCTTTACCCCTCAGCGTGGTTAATGATGTTACCACTGAGATCTGGCTAGAAATGTCAGTTACCTGTGTTGTGTTTTCTCTTCTGATCTCTCCTGTCCAGTTTTGGTCTTCACTTTCCCCTTCTCCCTGTTTTTGCCACTGCTGCCCTCAGTCCTTGACCAACTCTTGCCTCTGTTAGCAAAGTGACTTTCTGCCTTGTTTCCGTGACAATCTGCATGTTTGCTCAGCCTCTGCCTGCCTTCAGAGTTCTCATTCTAAGGTGTACAGTTGACCAGGCATTGACCTCCCACTTAGAAAAGTGAGATAATTCTCTGACTCCCTCTAAGATAAAGTCCAAGTTCATTAGCATTATACTTGAGGACCTTTGTACTCTGTGTTTCCAAATTCCTTTTTCATCCTTGTGAGCCTCTCTCTTGGTGTGAGGAAACCCGACTTCACACCACTGCTGTGCGTTCCTGGATCCTGCTCATCTTGCGAGGCTGATCTCTTCATAAAGCCTCTTTCATCATTCCTAACTGGTCACTTTTCTTTACTCCCATAGCATTTCATAAGTGCATTTGTGTAGCACCTGTCATGCCTTATGTATAGTAATTTGTGTGTGTTTTGAGAGCTACCTTATGGACAGGTGAAATCATTCATTTTTAAATCTGCAGTGGCTCAAATAGCATGTGACCCCAGAGATGCCAAGAGAGGAAGCCCTCGAGGTATTCGTTATGAATCTGGGGCATCATAGATACTTACACGTGGTTGTGGGATGAATTGACAGTAGAAAAAGCCTTTCAAATCTGTAGAAGTACAGTCTAGTCTGTACATCATGATCATTTTCTTGTTTTTTTCTTCCTCCATTCTTGAAACACACGTAGGAAAAAAAGCTCTCTCCGTCCTCGCTTGCTGTATTAAGTGGTTGCTGTTCCATGAGACGAGCAGGTATTTGTAGGCGTCAGAACCTAAGTGGGGACCTGTGAGTGTGGGCCTTTGGGTTTGTAGGGAAGCAGGGACCTGGCTCTACATTGAGAGCGAGTCCTTGGAGGAGCTAGCACGTTTGCTTCTTGTACAGCTCAAACTTCCAATGAACTAAAAAATATTGAGAGCTTTTTCCATTTTGAGTGTATAGTATTTAGTGGTGTCATGTTTACACTTTCCTGATGAGCATCCCTGGTGGCTCAGACTGTCAAGAATCTGCCTGTAATGCAGGAGACCCAGGTTCGATCCCTGGGTCGGGAGGATCCCCTGGAAGAGGGCATGGCTACACACTCCAGTATTTTTGATTCAAGAATTCCATGGACAAAAGAGCCTGGTGGGCTCCAGTCCTTGGGGTCGCAATGAGTCAGACACGACTGAACGATTAACACTTCCACTCTCCTTACACTTAGGTTTTCTAAGTACTGGAAGTTGGATCTTTGGTTATGATGTTCCACAGTGGTTTCTGGGAAAGGGACAGAGAATTTAAACCTGAGGTTTTTAGAAGCTGCTTTGAGTCTTTCTGGTGGATTTGAAAAGGAGATAGTATCTTCCTTTTTTTGTTTTTTGGCCACACGGCATGTGGGATCTTAGTTCCCCTACCAGGGATCAACCCTGCGTCCCCTGTAGTGGAAGCAAGCATGGAGTCTTAACCACTGGACCACCAGGGAAATCCTGAGACTATTACCTTCCATAGAGAGAACTCTGGACTCGAGGAGTCAGAAGGCCTAAGTTGTATCACCTACAACTGTTGTGACTTCAGGCAAGTTTTCCCTGAGCCCCGGTTTCATCATGGTGCGATCACAGGGTTGTGCAGAAGACAGATGAGAATTTGTGAGAGAACTTCGAAAGCTATGAAGCTCATTGGCACACTGAGATAGTGTAGGATATCAAAACCAAAGAAGACAACCTCAGCTTCTCCAGCGGGCAGTTGGTACATTTGTTCCTTTCATTCATTCATTCATTTCATTAATATTTATGGAGCAGTGGGTGTTAGGTGCCTTTCTCCTCCCTCCCACCTGACTGTAAAGCTTTCATCTAGGGGCAGAAGACATGTTGAGACACACCTAAACAGTGGTTTGAAAGTGCAAGTCGTGTCTGACTCTTTGCGACCCCATGGACTGTACAGTCCATGGGATTCTCCAGGCCAGAATACTGGAGTGGGTAGCCTTTGCCTTCTCCAGGGGATCTTCCCAACCCAGGGACTGAACCCAGGTCTCCCATATTGTGGCTGTATTCTTTATCCCTGAGCCACAAGGAAAGCCCAAGAATTCTGGAGTGGGTAGCTTATCCCTTCTCCAGTGGATCTTCCTGACTCAGGAATGAACTGGGGTCTCCTGCATTGTAGGCAGATTCTTTACCAACTGAGCTATCAGAGAACGTGTTAATAAAACATATTATAGTAATAACACCAGTCTGTATGTGAACAACTCATGTTAAATACATAGTTGTTCAGGTCATCGTTGCATATGTCTCAGACACATACAGGGTGGCTTCACGGCTGCACAGCCTAGCCCGAGTTGAATGAATACTTCCTGTCTCACTGAGGTTGGGGACCACCACCATCCACGCTGCTGAGATTGGGCTGTTAGATCTCCCGGGGCCCATTTGACCTGTGACGTACCCAACTCCTGGTAACAACGGGCCTGCCGCAGCGCACCTCCTCTGTCTCGCCAGAAACAAGAGGGTGTCTGCTCAAGTTGCACGGAGCCTCTCTGAGAAGGGCAAGAGGCTTGTGGCAGCAAACGGGATGAGGTTGGGTTTCTCTTGATTGGTGAAACCTCCCAGTGCACCTCTTGTTAGGAGCTGTCGCTCTCATCAGGCCCCTGTGCCAGAGAGTTACCTTGATTTTCCTTTTTCACATTTTTATTTAATAATCTTCTCCAAGAGTTGTAGGCACTTATCTTCAGCATGTCCATTTAGGTCTGTAACCTGCACATCTTGGAGGCCTGTTTGGTATAAATTCTGATTAATGAAGGTTAGGAATGCAAAAAAGTGACTTGGTGTCAATTTCAGGTGACCCTGGAATGGTTAGGGTGGGCATGACCTCAATAACAAACAGATCCAAACACACAGTGACCTCAGGACTCCAGCTTGTTTCTCTGTCCTGTAACAGTTTCAGATGACTGTAGGGGGTGAGTGTTGTGGGGGTGGACCTGGTGGTTTAGTCCCTAAGTCATATCTAACTCTTTGCAACCCCATGGTCTGTAGTCTACTAGGCTTCTCTGTCTGTGGGATTTCCCAGGCAAGAGTACTGGAGTGGGTTGCCATTTCCTTCTCCAGGGAATCTTCCCGACTCAGGGATTGAGCTTAGGTCTTGTGCATTGTAGGCAGATTCTTTACCAACTGAGCCACCGGGAAGCACTGGTGCTCTTTAAAGCAGTAATCCAAGGACCCAGGCTGTTGGAGGGCCTTCCTTTTTGAACGCGTGGCCTCCAGGTTTCCCTGGGGTCACCTTCCTGTTCCCTGGACGGGACTAGAGCGTGGAGAAAGGGGCAGGACAGGTTTTACGGGCCGGACTTGGGAGAGGTGCACACTCCTCCATGCGTGTTCCCTGGGGCCCCAGTTCCCGGCACAACGGGGAGGCATGGACCAGCCGTGTGCCGAGGAGGGAGGGGACGGGCCATCTTCACCACAAAACCAGGAGCACCCTGTTCCGCTTTGGGCAACTTGTCTTATAAAATGTCTTGCAATCGGGAGGATGAGAAAATGAAGCCAGGCAGATTCCAGCAGAATTGAGGCATCTGAGCACTCACTTCTTGTTCAGTCAGCGTTGGAGTAGCTCAGATTTGCAGAGTGTCATGCTGAGTGCTTTGAGGATGAAGTCGAGAGGGCGTGTTCCCTGCCTTCTCAGGGCTGGGGGTGTCTTGTGCAGGTTTAGTGATGATCAGTATAGTAATGATCATTCCAGGGGGCTGAAGAGAATCTAGTCTTCGGCTGTGCGCTTGACCTGAGGGGGCAGTGGGGTGATGACGGTCATCAGGTGAAGAGTATGGTGATTGGCAGAGGGCTCCAGGTACTCACCACCTGGGAGTCAGACACAAGGACTAGGACCCACACCTGCAGTGCCAGTGGTCTGCCAAGCAGGGTGGGGTGGTGGTGGGGGCGACCCTAGAAACGGGGCCTCAGCAGTGGAGGATCTATGAGGCGTCTCACTGTAAGAGAGCCATCACGGGAAAAGCAGCATGGGATGGGCAAAATCTTGTTTGAGAAATGGCTTTCCTGTTTTCCCAGTGTTTTTCTGTCATGACTTAAGGGATATGACACTGTGGTCAGCTCTAGAGGCACAAGTGCCCACTGCCGCCTGGAGAAGATTCTGCTGGACCCTTCTGGGGCCTTGCAGAGTTTGGAAAGCCCACCAGCAAGTGTCATGTTCTTCCATCCCTCTTAACAGTGCACGTTCATCACGGTGCACTTTAGCTGCTTCCTGAAGAATCACGAGCATCTTCTAGTAAGTGCCCTTAGAGAGCTTTGCAGAGAGCACCTGCTGTTTGGAGGAGGGGACCTCACGAGGTCTGGGGACTCAGGGAAGGAAGGGGTAGCATTTGAGCATCCTTATTTTGATAAAGTTAGGTTTAAGCTGCTGATTTAAAAATATATTAACAAGGCTAGAAGCTGGTTAGAATTTTACTATAGTAATTTTATTTATTTATTTATTTATTTATTTTTGCTGAACAAACATTTATTGTTTCCATCTGTCTGAGGTTTTGTAGAAAATAAAAAGACACCAAACAGGAAATGCATATCTGATAATCAAATATGCAAAGCTCCTGACTCCTGAGGATAATTCTTTCCCAGGGAAACACTTGAACCTATTTAAGTAACATAAATAACTCACAGCTTATATTGGGATAAAAGGAACAGAGCTCAGATCTCTACTCAAGCAGACCAAGAAATAAACTCCGTGTTATTTTGGCAAGGACACCCACTAGTAACTTCAGGATTTTTCTTGTTTGTCTTAAGCTTGAGGGTTTGAATTATTTTGCTGGTAAGTTGAGTGGTTTGGATATCTGACCCTTTCTAAGAGTCTATCCTGCCACCTCCGTGACCTGAGCCATCTTCATCTCCCACCTGGATCACTTCAGAGCCTATGCATATATCTCCTGCTTCCACACTTGACTCTGTAAACTGGCTGCAATATACTAGCCAGAACAATTCATTTAAAATGAAAGCAAATTGGGCCATTCCTCTTAAAATCACCCACTGGATCCCCATTTCATTCAAAAGCATTGTCTAGGTCTTCAAACACACCAGTCTGTCCCACCTCCTACACCCCTTGCCTCCTTGCCCTCAGTCCTTACTGTTCTCTCTTTAGTCTCACTCTACTCCAGACCCCTCTGTCTCTTAGTTGTTCTTCAAACAAGTCAGGGTAGCTTCTACTTAAGGTTTTCTTACTTCCTGTGCAACTCTTCCTCTACCTGCCTGATTCTTTGTTCAAATTTCTTTTTTTTTTTTTTAATTAGTTGGAGGCTAATTACTTCACAACATTTCAGTGGGTTTTGTCATACATTGACATGAATCAGCCAACTATAGTAATTTTAAATAATTTCACAAGAACACTGATGCTGTTAAAACATAGCATCTTTTAAGAGGCTCATCATGGCATGGTCCACCTGTAATTCTGAGCTGATGGGCTGTGTCAGCCTCCCTGTGGGTATTGCTAGGTGCTTCCATCTGTCTGGTTGGAACCGTGTGATTGTGGTGTGAACTCAGCGTGTCAGCTCCTCAGGATCCTCGTTGTGAGTCGACTGTGAGTGATCGCGTGGAGGAGGCCTCCCCGCTCCAGATCTGAGCGCATCACACGGCCTGACTTAGACGCCTTGCTAACTCCCGAGACGGTGGCAGGGGCCCCGGCTCCCACACAGTGAAGCACAGAGACCCGAGAGGCAGGAAAAACGGTCTTGGTTTCTGATCTCTCACTGAAGTCAGAAGAGGAAGTAAGCAGTGAAAACGCCACCTCTGCCTCCCGGGTGCACAGTCAGGGCCATGGGGACCATTCCGGATGGACAGGGCAGGCAGCCCTGCTGGTGCCTGGAGGCCAGACAGCCCCGCCTGGGCACCTCTGCGCCAGCGATGACTTCATGCAGGAATGCTCTGAGCTGTACCCGAAGGCTGGAAGCAGAATGCTCGTGCAGGTCTGTGCCGGCACCAAGGTCCTGGGTCATGTGGATTTGAGGGTTTGATGTTGGTAATCTTACTCCTTTGTGATTTTATCTTTGAAAACTTTCTCTCCAGGCCAGTTTACCTATAGACCTTCACCTTCTTTAAATAAGACATTCTCCCGACTATCAGTAGCTTTCCTCAGCTGTGTCCAGTTCTAATTCTGGACATTGGATTTGCCAGCTCTGTAACAGTTGGGCATGTTGGAGGAGAAAGCCGAGATGAGTCACATATCTGGGATCTACAGGGTTGGTGGGTTTATTGGCTGGAATTCTGCAGCTGCTCCTGTAGTTGAACCGAGTGGGTTTGGAGCACCCGAACTAGGGGCCAGGGTTTGTCAGTGTAGTCGTCCCAAGGTACCTGCAGGGGATTCCTTCCAGGACCCTCCATGGCACCAGAATTCCAGAGAGCTCAGGTCCCTAAGAGTCTACCCTATGGACAGGGACCTCCGAGTCCCGTAGCCTCAGATTCATCCAGCCACGGGTCACATTATTGTTGATCTGTGGTTGATGAGCTTAGTGACATGAAAGATTCTGAGCAGGAGAGGTAAACTTTCATGTCTTACTTTTTAAAAGAGAATAATCAGACTTTAAGCTTATTTTTTTTCAATATAGAAAACTTTAAATTTATTCTTTATTTTTTTATTATAGAAAAACTGAACTTTTTTTTTCCCTTCCCTCTGTGAGTATGAATAAGACTTGGTTTTTAGTGTAGAGGAATATGTTCCACAATGAAATAATGAAATTTATAAAACCATTACGATGGAAGGGCTATTTTCTGATCATAATAAGAGATTAAAACATACGACTTGGCTTTGTAAAAGGTGTTTTCAGTAATACAGAACAGGCTGTAACTGGACTGCTGACATACTTCATGTCTTGCCATTAGGTACTGTCTTTATAATTTGAGAGTTATTTCAATGTTTTATGCAATCACATCTAAGCTTTGTTCAAGAGAATAAGCAGATGGGTAAATTTGTTTCGGGCTTTATAGTTTGACAAGTCTTCCGGGGTGTGTTTTCTCACTTAATCATTATAGCGCTCCTGAGCCTTCAAGAAGCTAAGTGACTGGGGTCCTCCGGCGGCATTTTAACTCTGAATTCAGGCAGTTAAAAAGTCTCTCTAGCATACTTTCAGAGGGCCTTGTAGAGCTGTTTTTGTGTGGAGAAATAATTTTCTAAAAGTCTTGAAATATCCATGAAGTTTTTTAAAAACTTCTGTTAAACCTTCAAAAAATGCATTGAAATTTTGAAGCATCGTTTCTGAAGAAGCTATGGGCTGAGGGGGGTGGGTTATTGATTAATAATATAAATTATACCAGATACACGTATTAGTGTCTTGGTTTTAGATATTTTCAGGGTTACAGGAAATGTTGAGTGAAATTCTAACATGATATTACAGTTTACTCTAGAATATTTTTAGGACCTGTGAAAGTATGGTACTGGCAGGAAGTGATTCCTCTGTTGGCCATCTGTAAAGGGTCACTTTAATTCTCTTGCATGTGTTCTTTTCCTCTCTCTCACCCTTTTTTTTTTTTAATGTAACTGTTTTGTTTTACAGTAGTGTAACTATTTAATGACATTGGAGGGGTTAGATCATAAATGCGATAATATGCAGAAACAGGAAGAGCATCAGCTAAATATGGAAAAGAATTACCTGGCAGAAAATGCCTAATATAAATATGTCAGTACTCTTAAGACAGAAATCTGGGCACAGTTGCTGCTGTGTTGCTGAGGGGGAATATGAAACTTCATCCCATGAAGATGCTGAAGAGTGGTCTCAACTCTCTTTTCCTCTTGGGGGCCTTGCTGCCATCCTCTTACACTAGTGCCGAACATTGAGGTGGTCGGGGGTGCACCCGGGGGTGGGCGGAGGCGCACAAGGGTGAGCTGCCCCTTGGGGAACCTACAGTGACTGTCTCCTTAGTGCCTTCTGCTTCTGCAATTTGGGGAAGCTGGTATATTCAGGGGACAAATGTGTGAGTTTATTTTTAAAAAGCTACAGCCAGCTCTTAAAATATTTATGGTTAATATGGGAATATAAAGGGCTTGGGTGAAGTCGGCAAAAGATGACAGATCTCCATTTGGGCAATAGTGGCCACTTTTCAAATGAGCATTTCATGATCAGGGCTTCTAGAAAGCATGATAGGTGAAAAAGAAGGTTATTTTAGGATTCTAAAATCCTGAGGAAGAGCTGTTAAGAAACTAGGAGATGACTGAAAATTGATGGGAAAGTAGAGAAGATCAAAAGGCCTGGCTCGGGTGGTCCACAGTCCCAGTATTCCTAAAAACTAAGTTTAATTTGCTGACTAGCTTGTAGAATTTGTGATAACTAACAAGAGTCCCATTTCTTCTGCCCTTTGGTACAAAACAGTGAGACGATTTAAGCGGAAGCATCTTACAGCCATTGAGTGCCAACATCTCGCTCAGAGTCACTTGGCTGCATCCCAGTCCTTTGGTCAAATATGGACAAGCAGAGACCCGAACCACGGTCTCTATCCTAGACCCAGAACCAAAAGAGGGACCAGGGGTATGTCTTCCCCCAAATACCTTGCATTTCAGAATCTATAGTGTGTGTGGCCTTTGAGTATCTCAGCATTTGTAAATGTTGTTACTGTGATCTTACAGTCCTGTTGCAGTAGTCTGACCACATGATAGAACCTGATATAAATATTTCTTGTATTAAGCTTTATGTGTAATCAGTAGACCGATAAATACATCCTTGTGTCTTTCCCGTATTAAAATAGATAATTGAAAATTAGTTTGTCTCATTCAGGTCAGCAAAGGGTTATCAGTCATTCCTCATTTCTTTGCGGGTTCTCTGTCTAGGTCGAGGATGCCTGAGATACAGCCTTGACTTCTTCCTCGCTGGCCAGCAGCGGTGCACCAATGACATGGCCAAAAGCAATTCTATGGGCCAGGACAGCCCTAAGGACTCAGAGGATGAAATGATCTTCGCGGCAGGGAGCCCCTGTGCCCTGCCTCCGGGGGGAGATGGAGAAGCCAGGCTGCACTCGTCAGGGTCCGCTTTGCCTGCAAGGAAGCGGTCTCGGTCCTTAGAGGACGAGAGGAATCCAGCCCCAGGGACCAGTCCGTGGGATGGGGTGTCTAAGAAGACCCCATGGCGTCACTCGTCCCCATCGTGCACACAGCCCAGGGAAGCCAGGCCGGAAGCAGAGGTCGGGGCGGGGCAGCTCAGCATGCAGCCTGCAGAACCCAGCCAGGAGGTGGAGGACATTGGCCCGGACCCTGTTCCTGACTCTCACTACGGGCTCCTTGGGACCTTGCCCAGCCAGGAGCCCCCGAGCCACATCTGCAGCCTGCCCAGCGAGGTCCTGAGGCACATCTTTGCTTTCCTGCCCATGGAAGACCTCTACTGGAGCCTGAGCTTGGTGTGCCACCTCTGGAGGGAGGTCATCAGTGATCCGCTGGTATGGAACGTGCTCTTCGTTCTCTGATGTTTGCTCTAAATCTTCACGGATTCGCCTCGCTTAACGCGTCCTCCTGACGATGGCATTTCTTCAGAAATGTTAGTGTCCGTTGTCCTCTAGAATCGAATCCCAACCCCTGGAGGCACCTGAGACCTTCCGTGTGTGTCCCACCTTATTATTTATTCCAGGCTCACCGCTGACTTTTCTGCAATCCACCCCGGTATTCTGTCCCAGCACGTGGTGTGCTGCCTCCGAGCTGTGGACTGTGTGGTCCTTCCCTTATGTTGATCTAATCTGCACCCCACAGCCGACCAGCCCAAAGAGTCCCTCATATCTCTATTGACATCTCACCTCTTCCAGGCTGCATTCCAAGTAACTCCTCTTCTCTGTTCCATCCCACGGAAGTCACCCTCGCTCTGTCTCTTCCTTACACTATTACAGCGATTTATACCTCTGTTCAAGCCTGTGATGTTCTGCTATGATCTTAGAGAGCCTTTCTCCTCCATTTAACATTAGAGCATTGCTGGAGGGCTCATTGTCCTGTTTGTGCATTCTCCACTCTGTATTCCACTGTGTCTCACAGTAGTTTACATATATTAATAGGAGGTGATTGCTAAATGCGTGTTGGATGTTGTCACAGGAGTACCCTCTGAGAATGACACAGGGGCAACCTACGCTCTCAGAAAGTATTTTCTGGTACCATTAGCCCACAGCCTGTGCTTCCCTTTGTTGTGTCATTAGACTTCCCAGGTTCAGGTCTCCAGGAAGCCTGAGGGCTAGGAGTATGTTCTGCTTAGCTAGTGTGTCCTTTAGACCAGCCGTTGGGAATAAGCCAGAGGTAGAGAGTTTAACCCATTCTTCAAATGTGTGTGCTTAGTCACTCAGTTGCGTCCAGCTCTTTTTGACCCCATGGACTGTAGCCCACCAGGATCCTCTGTCCATGGGATTCTCCAGGCAAGGCTACTGGAGTGGGTTGCCATGCTCTCCTCCAAGGGATCTTCCCAACCCAGGGATCGAACCCAGGTCTCCCGCATTGCAGGCAGATTCTTTACCGAGTGAGAAGTTGAAAACCTTGGAGATGGAGGGCAAGATGGATATGTTAAGAGTTAGTAGATTTCTCTTCCAAGCCCAAAGGATTTTGGAGGAAATTTCTCATTGCTCTTGCTCCATATTTTGCTTGGGGGTCTTGTCTCCTACTTTCAGACAAATATCTTTCTGTTTTTAGTTGTGAACTTTTTTGGGGGTTAGTATTTCTGGGCACTTGATTAAGGTCTCTAGTGGGAAATGGGGATAAGTGAGGGTTCCTGCCATTCTGCTTGAGAAGATTTTGGGAAGATATCCCAGCTTATTCTTATGTCTTGAAATGTTAGAACAGTGCTCTTTTTATCATCACCAGCAGTGACATGATGGTGTTACTTTCCGTGACCTTGTCACAGCTCTCATTTTCTTTATATTTCTTGTGGTATCTTTGTCTACCTTTGGTATAAGGCTATGCTGGCCTCAGAATAAGTTCTGGAGTGCTCCCTCCTCTTCAGTTATTTTGAAGAATTTGAGGGGGATTCATACTACTTCTTTAAATGTTCAGTAGAATTTTTCAGTGAAGCAATCTGGTCCTGGATGCTTCCTTTTTGGGAGACTTGATTATTGATCCAGTCTCCTTACTCATTGGGCTTCCCTGGTGGCTCAGATGGTGAAAAGCTGGTCTGCAATGCAGGAGACCCAGGTTCAACCCCTGGGTCGGGAAGATTCCCCTGGACCAGGAAATGGCAACCCAGTCCAGTATTCTTGCCTGGAAAATCTCATGGATGGAGGAGCCTGGAGGGCTCATTATTGATCTGTTCAGGTTTTCTGTTTCTCCATGATTCGGTCTTGGTAGGTTGTGTGTTCCTAGGGATTTATTCATTTCTTCTAGAGTATCTGGTTGGCTGACCTGCAATTATTTGAAGTACTCTTATAGCACTTCTTATTTCTGTGACATCAGTTGTAACATTCCTCTTTCATTTCTGATTTCGGTTATTTAAATCTTCCCTTTTTTCCATAATGTATCTAATGGTTGTCAATTTTGTTGATCTCTTAAAAAAAAACTCTTATTAGTTTTATTGATTCCCCCCCCCATTTTTCTATTCTTTATTTCATTTATTTCTCCTCTATATAATAGTCTCTTTTATTTCCTTCCTTCTGCTAGTTTTGGATTTAGTTTGTTCTTTTTCTAGTTCCTTTAGGTGTAAATTTAGGTTGTTGCTTTGTGATCTTTCTTTTTTAATGTAATTTTTATAGCTATAAACTTAACTCTTAGCATTGCTTGCATTTCATCCCATACATTTTGGTACCTGTGTTTTTATTTGTCTTAAGGTGTTTTCTAATTTCTTTGTGATTTCCTTTTTGACCCATTGGTTGCTTTAAAAATGTGTTGTTTAATTTTCTCATATTTGTGGGTTTTCCAGTTTTCTTTCTGCTACTAATTTCTAGTTTCATTCTGTAGTGACTGAAAAACATGCTTTCTGTAATTTCAGTCTTTTAAAATGGATCAAGACTTATTTCGTGGCCTCACACATGACCTATCCTGGAAAATGTTCTATGTGTACTTGAGAAGATTGTATATTGTTGTTGGGTAGACTGTTCTTTATGTGTCAGTTGGGTTCAATTGGACTAGTGTTGTTTGTGCTATCCGTTCTTGAAAGTGGAGCATCAAAGTCTCCTGTTGTCTGTTTCTCTCTTTAGTTCTGCCCGTATGTGCTTCCTAGATTTAGGACTTTGATATTTGGTACATATGTATTTGTAATTACTATATCTCTTTGGGGAATTGACCCTTTTATCCTTATATAATCTTCTTCTTTGTCCTAGAATTTTTGACTGAAAGTCTGTTTTGTTTAATATTAGTACAGCTGCAGCTCTCATGTTGTTTAATCCTAGTTGAAGCTGAGTCATTAGTTTCTCGACAGGCACTAGACTCTGTTTCAGACAGGAAAGCTGAAGCTCTAGCTCTCCCCAGATTCTGTAACAAGTTGGTGTTGGAACCAAGAAACTGAGACCCACCTTCTCCTCGTTTTCAACTAGAATTTGTGTAATGTTTCTGCCCTTTTGTCCAGCTTTTGAGTTGTGGGCTATAGTTGTTTTCTAAACAGTGTCTGTAGCCTGGTCTGCTCTCTAACAGCCATTGCCTGCATGTCGTTTTGGATTTCTTAAACTATCTAGTTCATTCCTTGGAAAAAGCTGTATCACCGATACCTGATGAATGAAGAGCAGGCCGTCAGCAAGGTGGATGGCATCCTGTCGAGCTACGGCATAGAGAAGGAGTCGGACCTGTGCGTGCTGAACCTCATCCGGTAAGTCACCGTCCTGTGGGAGGAAGTGGATTTCTGAAATCCTTTCTGAGAGATCAGCACTTAATGGATCATTTTCCCACGGACACTGCTGTGAATGTCTTAACAGCTACACAGCCACCACGAAGTGCTCCCCGAGTGTGGACCCTGGACAGGCGTTGTGGAGCCTAAGGGATCACCTCCTCCTCCCCGAGGCAGAGGCCTGCGTGCGCCAACACCTCCCTGACCTCTATGCTGCCCCTGCCGTACGTGAAGAGGCTGTGGGGAGGGCTGGGGAGGCGTCGCCTTTCCTCTTTGGAAGAAAATGTCTTGGCGGTCAGGTGTGGCTGAAGGTTGTTTTAGATTTATTTTAAATTTTTTCCATAAATCTCTGCTTTGAAGGCTTAATCTTTGTCATTGGTTCCATAGAGAAATAAATGGCCACAGATTATTTAATTTGGAAGGAATTTTAAAAAGCATTTCATCCAGTTTTCTGTCCTGTTGAGCAGTTTCAACAGAGGATGGTCACCTAGCCTCCAAACACTTTGATTGTAAGGGTTTCTTTACAAGCCAGCCCATTGTATTGGTGACACCTTGGGTTTTCTGAAAGTGAAAGTCGCTCAGTTGGGTCCGACTCTTTGCAACCCCATGGACTATACAGTCCATGGAATTCTCCAGGCCAGAGTATTGGAATAGCCTTTCCCTTCTCTAGGGCGTCTTCCCAACCCAGGGATTGAACCCAGATCTCATGCATTACAGTTGGATTCTTTACCAGCTGAGCCACAAGGGAAGCCCGGAGAAATGATGGGCTTTGTACTGACACATGGTGAGTTAATGAGATGCTGGAAATAGTCCTGAGTGTCGTGAATCCATCTTCTGGAATTGTCATCTAGATCAAGGGTTCTTCTTAAATGTTCTCTTGGAAACCGCGTGCAACCCCAGCCTCATTCTGCACCAGTGGAGGGTTGGAAATCTAGCCTTGTGCGTTTCTCTGCCTTTAGTGAAGTGGCTATCGATGGTGAAGTGAGGTTTGTTTCACAAGACAGTTATAGTGAGAAATGTGCAGAACTTTCCTTTTGTGGATGTATTTTTAACAGGGAGACTTGCAAGGAGTTAAGAATAGTGGTTATCTGACTATTTTTAATATTTCCATGTTAGTGAGTGTTTTCTCAGACATTAATAAATGGAGCATACTGTGTCCCTAATCATACACTTGCAATAATTTATTTACTATTTATTAAACTTAGTATTTAATAAATGTTTTTTAAAATTCTACTTATTTTTTTTTAAAGCTTTTTAAATTTATTTGGCTGCACGGGGTCTTAGTTGCAATATGTGGGATCTTTAGTTGTGGTTTGTGAACTCTTAGCTGCGTCATGAGGATCTGATTCCCTGATCAGGAACCAACCCCGGGCCCCTGCCATTGGGAGTGCAGAGTCTTAGCCACTGGACCACCAGGAAAGTTCCATTAATAAGTTATTAAATAATTGTAATGTAAAGTAAGTAGTAAATTAGCATTTCTTTTTTAAAATTTTAGTTTTTTAGGCTGTGCTGGGTCTTCATTACTGCACGGGCTTTTCTTTAGTTGCAACAAGCGGGGACTACTCTCCAGTTGTGATGCTCAGGCCTCTCATTCCAGTGGCTTCTCTTGTGGCACACAGGCTCTCGGGCGAGTGGGCTTAAATAGTTGCTGCTCACAGGTTCGAGAGCAGAGGCTCAGCAGTTGAGGCACACAGGCTTAGCTGTTCCACGGCATGTGGCATCTTTCTGGATCAGGGATCAGACCTGTGTCTCCTGCATTGGCAAGTGGATTCCTTACCACTGAGCCACCAGGGAAGGCCAGTAGTAAATTAACATCTTCATGCCATTGAATTGTCAGCCTTGATTTCTCTGTAAAGACTGCTGTTTTCTTTTTACCTGCCCTTTTTGGCATATGAGTAAGCTTGTGGACTTGAGTGTCTGGACCTGAGAGCTCACACTGACCTGAGTGGTGAGGGTGTGGATAACCTCTGTGCAGGGTCTTATATTAGGGACTTTGTAAATGTTATTCAATCAAAGGAAACTGAGAAGTCAGATCCGAAAGTGATGAGAAGGAAGGAATCCAGGGTAAGAGGAGACGTTCCTGTTGTTTCCCAAGTGTCCTTTGGGAAGTTGGCCTCCTTGCAGAGGGTCTGTAGGAGACACGTGTACCCTGAGCCTGACTTTCCTCATTGTCGGGTCTCTTCTCTCACCCACTCCGCCTCCCTCCTCAGGGCGTCAACGTGTGGGCCTTGGTGGCAGCCATCGTCCTCCTGTCCAGCAGCGTCAGCGACATCCAGCAGCTGCTCTTCTGCCTGCGGCGGCCCAGCTCCACCGTGACGGTGCCGGACGTCACCGAGACCCTGTACTGCATCGCCGTGCTGCTCTACGCCATGCGGGAGAAGGGGATCAGCATCAGCAACCGGTAACGGGCCCCGGGCGGGCCCCGCGCCCACTGCGCCCCGGCTTCTCCGAGAGACCGGAGTGTACTCCCGGGACAGGAGGCGCTGTTCGGTCTCGCACCGTCCCGGGGCCGCGTGTGCGCTCGCAGCTGCATCCTGTTCCCCAGAGGGCACGTGCCAGTCTCTCCTCTGGCCCCTGTAGCCAGGCCTCTCTCCCAGAACGTGCTCTCCAGATATTTACCTGCACTGCTACTTACCTCCAACAGCGCGGCTAAATACACCTCAGCTCTTGGTATATTTAAGCCCTTTGATTCTCTCTTTTTTTTTGTTTTGGTAAAAGAACGGTATATGTTTTCTTTTTAGCAACGGCTAGGAGTCTGAGGAAAAATAAGATACAGGTTGTGACTGAATTTGAAAATCTCTAATCTCTTTTCTTCCTGTTAGGATTCACTACAACATTTTCTATTGCCTGTATCTTCAGGAGAATTCCTGTACTCAGGCCTCAGGAGACAAAGAGGAACCGTCCGTCTGGCCGGGGTATGTCCCTCTGTAGATGTGTTGTGGTGTGTTGTCCTCTTTGGTTCGTGACTGTCACCCTTAAGGAGAAAAAGGGTTTTGTATTAAGCACTTTATTGAGTTATAGTTTACATTATATAAAAATCACCCATTTTAGTTGTATAATTCAATAATTTTTAGTAGATTTACTGAGTGTTCAGCTGACGTCATAATCTAGTTTTAGAACGTTTTTATCACTCTAAAGGACCACCCTCTCCTTTTTCTCTTTTTCTTAAAGAAGAGAGCATTCTTTTTTTTAAAATAATTTTATGTTTAAAATTTTTGATTGTGTTGGGTCTTCACTGCTGCACAGGCTTTTTCTCTAGTTGCAGTGAGCAGGATCTACTCTTTAGTTACGATGTGCAGGCTTCTCATTGTGCTGGCTTCTCTTGTTGTGGAACCACGGGCTCTAGGCACTTAGACTCAGTCGTTGTTACTTGCAGGCTCTAGAGCACAGGCTTAATAGTTGTGGCTCGTAGGCTTAGTTGCACCATGGCATGTGGGATCTTCCAGGACCAGGGAGTGAACTTGTGTCTCCTGCATTGGCAGTTAGATTCTTATCCACTGCGCCACCAGGAAGGTCCCTTCTTTTTTTTCCTCATTAAATTTTACTTATTCCATTTGGTTTCCTACTTGGGTTTTGGTAGTCTGTCACCCGATCTTTTCAGTTCCTTGCGCTTTTCCTAATTTCTCTTTTGTAATGATTAGAAAGAAAACAACCATCCAGCTGACACATGAACAGCAGCTGATCCTAAGCCATAAGATGGAGCCTCTCCAGGTGGTGAAAATAATGGCATTTGCAGGTAAGGGGCTGCCGTTCCTGAAGGTCTCTCATCGATGCCTGCCCCTTCCCTCTACCTGCTGGAATATCATACCATCATCTGTTATTCCGCTTCTGCAATTAAATCATCTAAAAAGCAGTTGTCAAGGAATAATTGCGTTTTCTTACCACTCCAGGGAGAATCCACCCTGGAGTTCCTGGGGGCAGATGGCCCATAGTTTGTGGGACTGACCCAACCTGTTAACGTGTCATCATGTCTGCTCATACATACAGGTGGCTCTGGGGCAGCAGGTCGTGTGACTGTCTTGTTCAGACAATGTCAGGAGTCCCTGGCTTTTTGTAGGGTGAAACCTAGAAGAGCTTCTACCTTCTATTTCTAACCTGCATCCCCAGAGGTGTGGTCCAGTGTTTTGCCTCGGTCAGCTAATTGTGCTAGCTGGCTCCTAAAGTACTTGGTCACTCTTTGCCTGACCCTTGCTCGTACTGCTTTTTCTCCCTGTGTGTTCCGTGACACGGTTGAGGAGCAGACTGAAGCTCAAGGAAGTCAGTGGGCCCCTCGCTGGAGCAGCTAGGGCTGCTACCCCAACCCAGTGGCTCTGTCTCGACTCTGCTGATCCCTTCACTGCATGGCTTTTAGTTCTCATCTGTACTGGAGAACTTGCCGCTGTCGGGTCCCGGGCCGGTGGCAAGATAAGCATGGGAAGATTCTGATTACGGTGCCGTTGGAGCAGTTCTTCCTGGTCAGAGGGTGACCTCCCTTCCTCTTGGCGTCTCCAGGCACCGGGAAGACCTCCACACTGGTCAAGTATGCTGAGAAGTGGTCTCAGAGCAGGTTTCTATACGTGACTTTCAACAAGAGTATCGCCAAGCAGGCGGAGCTCGTCTTCCCCAGCAACGTCATCTGCAAGACCTTCCACTCCATGGCCTATGGTCACATCGGGCGCAAGTGAGCATCACGGTGCCGCTTTCACATTGCAGTCAGCGCACCGCAGTGGCAGGGGAAAACGTAGTGCCTTATCTCCGTTTACAGGCAGGGAATGTTTAGTGATTTATACTTTTACCCCACAGAGATACATTGTTAACTGAGGGAGGCATGCTCATGTCTCTGAAGTTGAGGCACAGGCCAGATGACATGTCTGAAGTTCCAGGCACCACCAGCCTGGTTGATCAGTTCAGGTTTTGCTCAGAAGCACGAGGGGAGAGGATGGGGTTGAGGGGTGCTAGACCCAGGCTCCAGGGCCTCTGAGCCGCACCCATGGGATGAGAAGGCTGTAGGGAGGTTCAAGGTTCCCCCGGGGCCTCCTGGAGTTGGGTCCACACCATGAAACCGCGGTGTCTGCTGTGAGCTCCTTTGTCTCCTGGGTTATTAGATCTGAATTCTGAAAGCCTAGAGGAGCTCTTTCTAGTCCTACAAGGACCTCACTCATCCCCTCAGCTTGTTTCCTCACCTGGAGGAGCCACTGCCGGCAACCTGGCGGGGTCATTTGAAGAGAAGGGGGCGAGACCCGGGGGAACACAAGTCCTGTGTGGCCAGGAAGGCTGACCCTGTGCCCTCGGGACGTGCGTTGCAGGTACCAGTTGAAGAAGAAACTGAATCTCTTCAAGTTAACCCCCTTCATGGTCAACTCCGTCCTCACTGAAGGGAAGGGTGGCTTCATCAGGGCTAAGCTCGTGTGCAAGACTCTGGAAAACTTCTTTGCCTCGGCCGACGAGGAGCTGACAATCGATCATGTGCCTATCTGGTGCAAGAACAGCCAGGGGCAACGAGTCATGGTTGAACAGAGTGAAAAGCTGGTGAGTGGCTCAGTCTCCCTGGAGTTAAGGCTTGGGAGGATGAGGGTGTGACCTGGATCGGGTTGTCCCAGCCTTTGGTGTCTTCAGAGCTGCTGGCGGGAGGCAGAGGCGGAGGGAGGCCACGGGGCGGTGTGGCAGCAGGGTGTCCAGGGTCTTCTGTGAAGTGTGGTCCTCAGCCTGGCCTGCACTGCATCGACAGGGCTCCTGCCAGGGTTATCAGAGCTCAGCATGGGGTCTGCTAGTCCTAGGATCTAAGGATAAAGTATCTCTCTTCTAATTTTTATCAATTCTTTTCAATCATTGGCCATTTTTTTTTTCCTCACTCCCACTGCACAGCATGTGGGATCCTAGTTCCCTGACCAGGGACCTAGCATGTGCCCCGTGTAGTGGAAGCACAGAGCCCTCATCTCCAGACTGCTAGGGAAGTCCCTGGCCACTCTTCTTATGAATATAGTCACTGTGGGTTGTAAATCTAGAGGAATCATCCAGCCTCTCCTGATTCATTGGATGCTGTGCTCCCTGAGAGATGCTCTGCCGCTGGGTGTGGTCCAGCCCTCGGCTGCTTGCCGTCTGGGCACCTGATGATGTCATGAGGCCCTCATGCAGCCCGGGGAGGTCAGGGACGGGCCGCCACTCACCATGTGCTGGAGCCTTTGCTCTGACCCCTGCACGTGCGCGCGAACCCCTTATTCCTGGGCCTTGACCTCGGCGTCACCGTGTCACTTGCTTTCTAGAATGGAGTCCTCGAAGCGAGCCGGCTTTGGGACAACATGCGTAAGCTGGGCGAGTGCAAGGAGGAGGCTTACCATATGACACACGACGGTACGCGTGGCCCTGTCCTGACCCCTGACCCCACGTGGACCCACCGCATCCCATGTTCTGACTCTTGTGCCCCTTCTCCTAGGCTACTTGAAACTCTGGCAGCTCAGCAAGCCCCTCCTGGCCTCCTTTGATGCCATCTTTGTGGACGAGGCCCAGGACTGCACCCCAGGTAATAAAGCATTCGGGACACCAGTACTCTCAAACACACAGAAACTGCATCATGCATGTGTCAGAGGACATGTGTGCAGTGAGTCTGTGGTTCTTATCTGTAGTAGGAGGAGGGGTGTCTGATGCTTAGTCACTCTGAAATCCTTTACTCTTTGACTCCAGCTTTCAACAGTCCCCCACATCTCTGCCCCCACCTCCACCCAGAGGAGGCTTATTTTCCTCTAAATATTTGCTTGGGTTATTCTTAAAATACTGGCTGAGCCTAGGTCATCACATTATTAGAACAAAGACTCATGCTGAAGGGAAAAGGTAGTCAATTCAGAGTGAACAATGTATTTTTTTTTCCTAGTGGCTGATAGAAAATAGTGTGCCTTGGTAGGTCATCTTTAGGCCCCAAGTTATTATATTAAAGAGGATAATTGGCGTCATTTTATATTTCCTTTATGATTTCTTAGACACAATCACATATTCAGGAGTAAAAATAATCTGCATTCGTAGGATTAGAAACCATTTATCTGTTTTTATAAGCTTGTTTCTTTGGGACTTGTGGATGGTTCATGGTTAGGACACTGCACTTCCACTGTAGGGGACGCAGATTCAATCCCTAGTCGGAAACTAAGATCTCACATGCCTCACAGCATGTCCAGAAATAAATACATGAATGAAAATTGTTTCCTTGGACTGTGTGCATGTACCCTGCAGGGAGGGATACCCTGCCATCCAGTGTGCAGGTGTTCTTGTCCTTTTCCTGTCGCCCATTTGGTGTGTTTTTGCTGTGTGGGTGGGCCTTGCGTCAGAGCGCTTACTTGCCCCTCTGGATTGCAGCCATCATGAACATCGTTCTGTCTCAGCCCTGTGGGAAGATCTTTGTGGGAGACCCCCACCAGCAGATCTACACCTTCCGCGGCGCCGTCAATGCTCTCTTCACGGTCCCTCACACGCATGTCTTCTATCTCACACAGGTAAGACTGTCTCTGCTTCCCAGCCCCCAGATGCGTGTACACACACACAACACACACACAAGCCTGTGTGGGGCTCCCCACCCCGGTTTTCCAGTGCTGCCTGTGTGCTGGGCCCTGTGCAAGGTTTCGTCTGAGCTCACAGTGTGCAGCAGATCCACACCTCTAAGTAGGGGCTCTCCGTGGTTCTCGGGGGTCTGCAGAGTCAGAACGGTTTTCAAAATAGTCACTTGCCTTTTGCGCCGTGTTGACATTTGCACTGATGATGCAGAGGTGGTAGTGAGCCACGGCCTCAGCTCCAGCCCGCCCTTGTAGTCTCTGTATTCTTCAACGCAAGGCACTCACTAAGAGCATCCCTGATAACAGAGGGAAGAAAGTTTCTGTCTTGCAAGCCCTCAGCCCGTCTCTCCAGCAGTCCGTGTGCGGAAGTGGGAAGTAGAGGGATGTCCTCCTGCCCCTGCAGTGTGCCGGCTGCTCTCTCACCTGGGGCACTTCTGTGACTGTGTTGTGAGCTCCACCGGCTGCTGCTTCCATTTGTACTTGAATGAACAGTCGACAGACCAACTCTGGTTGTTCAGACTTGGGGATTTGGCATTTTCTCAAGAATGAATGCGACAAGCCGCATCTTCAAGGGGAACAGCTAACACATGTGCATTGCCAAAAAAAAGTCTTGCTTTCAAGTGAAATCCAGACTTTGAAACACTAGTTTCCAGCAGGAGCACGGCAACCCCCGGAGCCTGGATTGCCCAGAAAGGCTTTTAAATACTCCAGTGTTTTCAGCACACGTCTGTGTGAGGCCGTCACACCAGGCTGGACACCCACAGAGCCCCGAGAATCAGCTCTTCTCTCTTAAGCTGGAAACTAAAGGCATTTGCTAAAATGTAAAAGCAGTGCCACTCTTGTCTCTAAATTTTTTTGGGTGGGGGGAGACTACAGTTTTTGAAAAATATGTACTTTGTGTTATCATGTAATGAGATTATTGTTGTTAATGTTTAAATAAACTAAAATTACTAATGTGGTAATTGTAGATAGATAAAACTCACCTAAATACAAGCTTCCTTGGGTCCTCGCTAGTTTTCTGAAGTATGAGGAAGTCCTGAGGCGGAAATCTGTGGGAACCACTGCTTTTAGGAAGCTCCCAGTTAGAGAACATGAGTGGTGGCGACACACACGGACATCGTCCACACCGTGAGTTCTGCTCACAGTGGGGAGCCCAGGAGCCCAGTCTGTGACCCTGTTCCCCAGGCTTTCTCTTATTGTTTGCTCTAGGGATCTAGGACGACGTCAGCACAGAGAAATTTTTTTTTAGCGGACGTTTTTAGTTTCAGATTTAGAAAAAAGTCGAGAAGACAGTTCTTCTCGACAGACAGTTCTTAAACACGCTGCACTCAGCGTCCTCCAGTACTCGGATGATGAGTTTGCCACAGTTAACGTGTCAGTGTGGGCACATTATTATCAACTAAAGTCCACAGTTTATTCAGACTCCCTGGTTCTTACAAATGTCCTTTCCCTGTTCCAGAATCTTACTCAGGTGACGCCACTGCCTTTATTTGTCAGGTCTTCCAGTCTCCTGCTGCCCGTGCTCTGTGGTTTCTCAGGCTTGCCTTGGGCCTGGTGACCTTGAAGGGCACCAGCTAGGCGTCTTGTCACATGCGCCTCTGCTGGCATTTGTCTGGTGGTTACACTGATACTTGGGTCCATACCATCAACCTGATTTACAACTGATGACGTTGTCTTGGCACCCTGGCTGAGCTGGGGTGTGGCAGGTGACTCTACCGTGAAGTGACCCCCCACCCCCACCTCCGGCTCCCCTTTCTACACTGTGTGCCCCAAAAGGAAGTCACGACTTGCAGCCCTCAGTTAAGAACAAGAGTTGGAATAGCCACATAGATTGTTTGGAATTCTTCTGTGAAGGAGATACTGTGTCTTCTCTTCAGTTTATTTATTCATTCATGTATTTGTTTGTATCAGTATGGGCTTGTGGATCTTGATAATTTGGGGATGGCTCACTTAGAACAGGAAACATCAAGATGGTGGAGTGGAGAACCCCATGAGCAGTATGAAAAGGTGAAAAGATAGGACCCTGAAAGATGAGCTCCCCAGGTCGGTAGGTGCCCAGTGTGCTGCCGGAGAAGAGCGGAGAAGTAGCTCCGGGAGGACTGCGGACACTGAACCCAAGTGGAAACAGTGCCAAGTTTTGGGTGTGTCTGGTGGTGGAAGTAAACTCCGACGCCATAAAGAACAACATGCACAGGAACCTGGAGCGTTAGGTCCCTGAATCAAGGTAAATTGGAAGTGGTAAAACAGGAGATGGCAAGAGAAAACATTGACATTTTAGGAATCAGTGAACTAAAATGGACCGGAATGGGCAAATTTAAATTTAGATGACCATTATATCTACTTCCATGGGCAAGAATCCCTTAGAAGAAAGAGAGTAGCCCTCTTGGTCAACAAGAGAGTGTAAAATGCAGTACTTGGGTACAGTCTGAAAAACGACAAAATGATCTCTGTTCGTTTCCAAGGCAAACCATTCAGTATCACAGTAATCCAAGTCTCTGCTCCAACCACTAATGCCAAAGAAGCTAAAGTTGACCGGTTCTATGAAGACCTACAAGACCTTCTAGAACACACCTTTTTATCATAGGGGTGAGTAAAAGTCACTCACTCATGTCCGACTCTTTGTGACCCCATGGAATATACAGTCCATGGAATTCTCCAGGCCAGAATACTAGAGTGGGTAGCCTTTCCCTTCTCCAGGGGATCTCCCCAATCCAGGGATCTAATCCAGGTCTCCTGCATTGCAGGCAGATTCTTTGCCAGCTGAGCCACTAGGGAAGCACAGAAATACTGGCATGGGCTATCCCTTCTCTAGCGGATCTTCCTGACTCAGGAATCAAACCCGGTCACCTGCATTGCAGGCAGATTCTTTACCAACTGAACTTTCAGGGAAGCCTCATCATTGGGGACTGTAATGCAAAGGTAAGAAGTCAAAAGATAACTGGAGTAACCGGAAAGTTTGCCTTGAGTACAAAATGTAGCAGGGCGAAGGCGAACAGAGTTTTGCCAAGAGAATGCACCAGTCATAGCAAACACCCTCTTCCAACAGCACAAGAGACAACTCTACACATGGACATGACCAGATGGTCAATACCAAAATCAGATTGATTGTATTCTTTGCAGGCGAAGATGGAGAAGCTCTATAGATGCTCCATATAGAAAAACCCTATATAGATGGAGAAGCTCTCAGCAAAAATAAGACTGGGAGCTGACTGTGGCTCAGATCATGAGCTCCTATTGCAAAATTCAGACTTAACAGAGTAGGGAAAACCACTAGGCCATTCAGGTATGACCTAAATAAAATCCTTTACGATTATACAGTGGACGTGACAAACAGATTCAAGGGATTGAATCTGATAGAGTACCTGAAGAACTATGGATGGAGGTTCATTGCATTGTACAGGAGGCGGTGCTCAAAACCATCCCTAAGAATAAGAAATGCAAAAAGGCAAAATGGTTGTCTGAGGAGACCTTACACATAGCTGAGAAAAGAAGAGAAGCAAAAGGCAAAGGAAAAAAGGAAACATAAATCCATCTGAATGCAGAGTTCTGAAGAATAGCAAGGAGGAACAAGAAAGCCTAAGTGAACAATGCAAAGAAATAGAGGAAAACAATGGAATGGGAAAGACTAGAGATCTCTTCAAGAAAATTGGCGATAAAGAGGGAACATTTCTTACAAAGATGAGTACAATAAAGAACAGAAATGGTATGGACCTAACAGAAGCAGAAGAGATTAAGAAGAGCAAAAGTACACAGAACTATACAAGAAAGATCTTAATGACCCAGGTAACCATGATGGTGTGATCACTCACCTAGAGCCAGACCTCATGGAGTGCGAAGTCAAGTGGGCCTTAGGAAGCATCACTGCAAACAAAACTAGTGGAGGTGATGGAATTCCAGCTAGGCTGTTTCAAATCCTAAAAGATAATGCTGTGAAAGTGCTGCACTCAGTATGCCAGCAAATTTGGAAAATTCTGCACAGTTGCACTCATTCCTCATGCTAGCAAGGGAATGTTCAAAATCCTGCAAGCAGTATGTGAGCCAAGAACTTCCAGATGTTTAAGCTGGATTTAGAAAAGGCAGAGGAACCAGCGATCAAATTGCCAACATCCTATGATTGTTGGATCATAGAAAAAGCAAGAGAATTACAGAAAAATGTCTGCTTCTGCTTCACTGACTATGCTAAAGCCTTTGACTGTGTGAATCACAATAAATTTGTGGGGAAAATTCTTAAAGAGATGGGAATACCAGACCACCTGACCTGCCTCCTGTGAAATGTTTATGCAGGTCAAGAAGCAAAAGTTAGAACCAGACCTGGAACAACAGACTGGTTCCAAATCGGGAAAGGAGTACATCAAGGCTGTATATTGTCACCCTACTTATTTAACTTACATGCTGAGTACATTGTGAAAAATGCTGGGCTGGCTGAAACACAAGCTAAGATTGCAGGGAGAAATATCAATAACCTCAGATATGCAGATGATATCACCCTTATGGTAGAAAGCGAAGAAGAACTAAAGAGTCCCTTGATGAAAATGAAAGAGGAGAGTGAAAAAGCTGGCTTAAAATTCAACATTCAAAAAACAAAGATTATCGCATCCGATCCCATCACTTCATGGCAACTAGATGGGGAAACAATGGAAACAATGACAGGCTTTATTTTGGGGGGCTCCAGAATCACTGCAAATGGCGACTGCAACCATGAAATTAAAAGACACTTGCTCCTTGGAAGAAAAGCTATGACCAACCTAGGCAGCATGTTGAAAGCAGAAACATTACTTTTCCGGCAAAGGTCCATCTAGTCAAAGCTGTGGTTTTTCCAGTAGTCATGTATGGATGTGAGAGTTCAACCATAAAGAAGCTGAGTGCCGAAGAATTGATGCTTTTGAACTCAGGGGGTGTTCGAGATGACTCTTGAGAGTCTCTTGGACTGCGAGGAGATCAAACCAGTTCATCCTAAAGGAAATCAGCCCTGAATATTCATTGGAAGGACTGATGCTGAAGCTGAAACTCCAATACTTTGGCTACCTGGTGGGAAGAGGTGACTCACTGGAAAAGACCCTGATGCTGGGAAAGATTGAAGGTGGTAGGAGAAGGGGACGACAGAGGACGAGATGGTTAGAAGGTATCACCAACTCAATGGACATGAGTTTGAGCAAACTCCGGGAGACGGTGAAGGACAGGGAAGCCTGGTGTATGCATTCCATGGGGTCGCAAAGAGTCAGACACGAGTGATCAACTCTGAACAAGCACCGCTTAGAATAGTTCTGTAGCAGCAGAGTACTGCTTGTTGAAAATCTCACTCTCCTTCAACTGTGTTCTTGCTGGTCACCCAAATATGTAGTACTTCTTTACCTCAAGTTATAAATGGGTGAGAAAAGGCAGTAAACACCATGAGTTTGGGCAAAAGCACTGACTTTCCAGCTGCAGAGGTCAAGGAATTAGTGCACTGGGTGCTTCTTCGAAGGGTAGGAAATTACTTTGCCACATGCAGTGGGCAGGGAGGGGGCAGGAAATGCTCAGGACTTGGTGATCTTTCTCACGGCTTGTAAAGTAGAGCAATGGTTTTATTTATTTATTTTTCCCCGAGAAACACTGTGCTCGGTGCAGTAAGGAATAGCTGTGGGTAATGCTGTGTGTTGTGACATCCACTTTCATGTCATCTGTGGCCAAGCATTGCAGAAGCCGTGCCTTCCTCAGTGGGGCAGTGGCTTCACATTGGTGTTGAAGGAGCCTCATGGGGCGGGGCCTTGATCTTCTGTGTGTGATTTATGTGATTTATGCTGCTTCTTTAAGTGGTGTTTGGAAAGAATGAGGGATTTGCTTAAAAGGAAAGTCTGCTGCTGGTCTCAGGGAACAAAGGGGCTGAGAGGGTCCTGAGAGTCCACACCCCACGTCCTTCTTCATGGGTTGCTCTTCCTGTTTGTGGCGAGGCACGGGGCTTTATGAAAGTGTGTGGCGGAGGATTCATCCGGCAGAGAGAAGGGGCAAGGGAGGGGGTTGGAGGCCAGGCAGGTGAGATAGGAGGCAGGGGTTTCTGAGTTAATGCTGGGAGCAGCGATAAGAGTGTAGAAAATGTGGTGAAAAGATTGTCAGAGTTTGGATTCAGGGGCAAGAGGTAAAGACAGATAGGTCAGTCTCAGGTTTCAAGATAAGAAAATGCTGTTTTGAAAACTTAGAATAGTGATGTCTGCCTGTGAGGCTCCTGTTCCATGTAAGTGGCTGTGCAGTAGGGAATTTCCAAGGATCCTCTCAAGGTTGGGCGAATCAGGGATGCGCAGTGAGGTTTGGAGAGGCCAGACCTCGGTGGTGACAGCAGTGTGTTCTCATTCTTTGGTGGGTGCTAACACCATCTGTTCTGTTCTTCTCCCAGAGTTTCCGGTTCGGTGTGGAGATAGCCTACGTGGGAGCTACCATCTTGGATGTCTGCAAGCGAGTGAGAAAGAAGACATTGGTTGGAGGCAACCATCAGAGTAAGGCTGCAGTTCCTTGTGTTTGTTACACAGATTAGCTTACCTCGTGGCCTGGATCTGCCCCAGAGTTTGTGCTCTCTCCCTCAAGGTGGCATCCGGGGTGACACGAAGGGGCAGGTGGCTCTTCTGTCCCGCACCAACGCCAACGTGTTTGACGAGGCCGTCCGGGTCACAGAGGGAGAGGTGCCTGCCCGGATTCACTTGATCGGGGTAGGAGTGTGTGTCTGTCCTCAGCTCTCACATGGAAACTTCACCCACACACAGAGCTGATGAAAGTGCCCCACGCACTCAGACTTATCCTGCACGTAGGAGTTGGGGTGACTGTCCCACATCTGCGCTGGGAGATGCTCCCCCCGGCTGTTCAGCTCCAGCGAGTCCTGTAAAGTAAGGCCCAGCAAGGACCACGGACCTTTTCCCCTGCTCTCTAAAAAAAGTGCATGCCCTTCTTGCCTGTATGCACACACAAAAGCTCATTGCATTTATGCTCTGGGTGCAGTTTGAGAGTCGGTTCCAAGAAGCCAGCTCATTTCACAATCCCACCTGTACATCCTCTTTACTTTGTCTTGTTAACAACAGTAACAAAGACAAAAAATGCAAAGATGCCCAAAATTTCACCAGCAAACTTTTTTCAGGGGATTAAATCGTTTGGATTGGACAGAATCATTGATATTTGGACACTTCTGCAGCCAGAGGAAGAACGGAAGAAACGTGAGTACTGCCTGGCCACGTGGTAAGCACAGGCACCCTGGTGTCGAGCGGGATGTGGACAGGAGCACTGCGTTGCTTGTCATCTGCCCTGGAGGAGCCGATGTGCTGCTTCTGGCAGTGGCGCGGTGCCTGAGGCCACCTGTTCTCAGAGGCAGTGACAGCTCTTCCCAGGCTCTGTTCTTGGGAGTCTCGATCTCTCTCTCACCTGCAGCCATCATCCTCACCCTCTTTCTGTTCCGTCTGCCTGACGACCTCGCACATGGTGATTTCCACCTGGGCCCTGTGTGATCGTCTCTAACACTTCCATAGCACGCTTGCTTTTTCATTACTGCATTATTTCAAATCCCCAACAAGCGGGGGTCTCAAGGGCAGGCCTCTTGACCCTGAACTTGATGCACAGGTCACTGTGCTGACTCACCCCGGCGCCCACGGCAGGTCATTGGTGCCGTCAGGCCTGGACCCAGGTCTCCAGCTCTGAGACCACTCATTTGTCTCGTGGTCCGTTAGGAATGTGGAACTGCCACCCCCGAGCATGGCTGTAGCTGTATCTCCCTGACGCACATGCACGTTCCCTCTAGGAAACCTCGTCATTAAAGACAAGTTCATCAGGAGGTGGGCACACAAAGAGGGCTTCAGCGGCTTCAAGCGGTACGTGACCGCGGCTGAGGACAAGGAGCTGGAAGCCAAGATCGCAGTCGTGGAGAAGTACAACATCCGCATTCCAGAGCTGGTGGCAAGGATAGAGCGGTGCCACATAGAGGACTTGGACTTCGCAGGTGAGGACGTGGGACGGAGGCAGCCTCTGGGCCTCTTGCCAGTGTGGACGTCACTGACCGGGGCGACCGCACCAGCCGAGGGGAGCTGGGCTGCCTTCCTCCCGCTCCCCTCTATTTCTGCTCTTCTTCCAGCTGGAAGAAGGGGCTCCTGAGCCCCAGCTCTGCCACCATGTGACCCTGGGCAAGCCCCTGCCCTCCCCTGGGCCTCTGTCCCCTCGTGTGCAGAAAGCAGGTGGCAGGTAGTAGCCATGAGCTCCGGACCGGACTCTGCTGTGTACCCAACCCCTGCAGTGGGTTTCTCATTCCCCTCATCTGTTTACTGTCTCCCTCCTCTTTCTTTTCAAACTGCGGTTCCCTCTCCTGCAGTGCTGCACCCAGGCGAGAAGATGCAGTCAGGGCAGCATACACTTTTCTCCCCTCTCCTGTCTCCCCCTGCCTGCCCCGGGCTGATGGTCGGCTGTGTTTCTGTGCAGAGTACATCTTGGGTACCGTGCACAAGGCCAAGGGCCTGGAGTTCGACACCGTGCACGTCCTGGATGATTTTGTGAAAGTGCCCTGTGCCAAGCACAACCTCGCACAGCTGCCCCACTTCAGAGTCGGTGAGCAGACGGAGTCCTCGCTGTGGGGCTGCCTTGCTTTTTCCGGGATGGTGTGGCCTCTTGGAAGGATCCTCCTAGAACAGAAAGGTCCTCCTGGTCCTAAATTTGTTATTCTTAGACTGGTTTTTAGAAGAACTGAGCTTCCAGGGCCTACCTCCGTCAGGCTTCTCCAAGGGCAGGTGTGCTTATCGCGTCTTGGTTTTTCCCCATCAGACAGAAGCTCTAAATCATAGTTTACCTACCCACCAGGGTGTTTTTTCTGTAATTTTTTTTTTATTAAAGAAGCCTGAGAATCTTAAAAGGCGTCAATATACACTATCATTTGTCTTCTTTTGTATCAGTTTATACTTGAGGCTACCTGTTAAACTCTAAGCATCAGTGCTGTTGATTTGAGGTTTAAGTCTTAGAATGAAACCATTTGATGTCTTCCTATAAACAGATAAAATCTCTCTCTTAGTCATGGAATCAAAATTTGGGTCATAGCCTGCATGGGCGAGCCCCAAATAGAAATACTAAAAATTCCTTATCTCTATCAAATATATTCCTAAAACAAGAGGAAGACATAGTGTTGAACATATATTGCTGTGGAGCGGGGAGACACAGTGGCCATAGAGAGATACCAGCTGCTCTGTCTTGAGGAAGTGAAGTTTATTTAATAATGTAATAGAGTGTGGCCACACGCAGCCCTGAGCACGAGACGATCGCTGTGCCTTACGATTACTGCCGGACTGTTAGTAGTCCTGCTCTCTCATTGGTTGGCGCCGCAGTGGCCCCTCCCACAGGCAGCCAGCTGTCAGGGAGCGACTTTTAGCGGTCCATTCAGCCAGCTGTCAGCAGAGTGGTGGTCATCAGGAGGAGAGTGAGGTAAGAGGCCGAGCCTGGCTTTCTCCCTGGGGCCCTTCAGCTCACCCGGCCCAGGGAACAGGCTGGGGGCCTTGTCCTGCAGGGCTCCAGAGCCTTCACCAGGACTGCACCCTGACTGGGCCCACACCTTGAGGTGGTGACCCGGTCCCTGATCCCCGCCTCTGAGACCTCACGGCCGCGGCTGTCTGCGTGTGTCACGGTCTGTGGGGCCTGCCCCCACCGTACTGGCAGCCTGCGGAGGCAGAGGGCCGTTAGGACCTGGGTGCCCAGCTCCCTCAGCGATGGCAGCTGGTCGGGGTCTGGAGGCCTGGCCCTGAGGGAGCTGCCAGCCGAGATTTGCCTCCTGTCAGCCAGGACCAGACCTTAGAGGGTGACGGTTTTGCCTGGGGACTGTGTCCTTTCTTGTCAGAACAGAGCATATTATTCAGTTGGTGGAGGTTTACAGGACCATCGTTCCCTGACCATGACCTGACCTCAGGAACACAGGCTCTGCCACCAAGATGTTTGCAACAACTCACTCCCCCCTCCCTTCCCTTCCCTAGAAAAGGGCTTTGCTGAGAGTTCTCGGGGAGTTTGGGCTGTTTAGGGCACAAGCCATCCAACTCCTTGCGGGGCCCTGCATTAAACCCTTCTCTGCTCCAAAGTTCAGTGCCGTGGTGTTTGGCCTCATCCTGTGCCCACCCTTCTAAGGCAGATGGCACAGCTCTTCATGTGTTCCCAGACCCCCACCCCTTGAGAAGGGCTTCTATGTGCAGGCAACTGACAGGGCGGAAACCACACGAGCCCATCCAGACTGGCTGAGGGAGAGGGACGGCGTGTGGGGGGAAGAGCATAGCCCCGAGACAGGAGGCTCAGCTGCCCCAAGACCCTTGTGCGGCTGTGGCTGAGGCCTGTCGGTCCAGGGACTTCACCTCCATCAGCCTGATTTCTGCCAGCCTCCTGGTTGCCTTGACGATGCACCAGGCACGTCACTGGTGACCATGCACCAGGTGCTGGGTGACCAGTGAATAAGCCCCCAGGACTTGCCAGAGGCAGCACAAACAGGAACTCAAGGTCCTGTGCCCCTTGTCTTGTAGGGTTTTGTTTGTTTCTGGAGTTGGTGTTTGTAGGAAAGCTTTGTTTATGAAGCCAACAGATCTTTAGGGGTTTTTGCTGGGTGGGTGGGGAGTAGTAAACGTTTAGATGAGAACGTAAACTTTCATAAGCAGGCTGTGTGTTGATATATTTTTTTCCCTTTTCTTTCTTTAGAGTCGTTTTCTGAGGATGAGTGGAATTTACTGTATGTAGCTGTAACTCGTGCCAAAAAGCAGCTCATCATGACCAAATCTCTGGAGAACATTTTGACTTTGGCTGGGGTAAGCACAGACGGTTGTTTGCTGACTCCTGCTTTATAGATAAGCCTGGCATTTCTTAGTCTCTAAACCAGTACCCCAGAGAGTGAAGTAGGAGAGTAAATTTTATGTACAAATAATCTCTATCTGTTGTGTGAGGTTCTGTATGAACTTTGATCTTATGTTTTCTTAGAACCTGCAGCGTGGTTTTCTTGTAGAACCTGTGTTATGGTAGTGGTTAGATCTGTAACAGAAGCATATTATCACTGGCAACTGATAACAGATGGCTTGTAGAGTACTGATACTATTTCACAACATGGGTTACTTGAAGAAATCTGAAACATTTTAATGTTGAGACAATGATATATTGCAGTCCTACATCTGCCTGTGTTTGGAGTCCATGTCTCTGAAACAACGGGGACTTTCTTTCATATCCACAGCCCCCGTTATTGTATCTTATAACATTTATGGTGATTCCATATGACCTCTACCACTCAATCTATAATCATAATTTTATGATTATCTCAGAAATGTCTTTTTACAGCTGATTCATTCAGATCAGGACCCAAACAGACATTTGGTTATTAGGTCTCTTGAAAGTGAAAGTGAAAATTAAGTCGCTCAGTCATGTCTGACTCTTCGCGACCCTGTGGACTATAGCCCACCAGGCTCCTCCATCCATGGGATTCTCCAGGCAAGAATACTGGAGTGGGTTGCCATTTCCTTCTCTAGAGGATCTTCCCGACCCAGGGATCGAACCCAGGTCTCCCGCACTGCAGGCAGACGCTTTAACCTCTGAGCCACCAGGGAAGATCTCTTAAGCTGCTTTATTTAGAGCAGCCCAGGACCCCTCCCTCATCCCTGACGCTTCTGACTTTTTGTGGAAACTGCGTCAGTTGTTCCCCAGAGCGTCCTCTGTTCTGCGTTTGTTCTGCTGTCGCCTGCCATCACGGAAAGTCACCTGAGGGGCATGACTGAGTTGGGGTCTAACTGTGCTGGCAGGAACCCTCCACGGTGCGGGGGCAGCAGGCTTCCCTCTGTGCTGTATCCCGTCAGGAGGCATTGGTTTCCGATTCTCTCCCTCTTACTGATGCTCAAACTGTTCACCTTTTTAGCAGACAGAGCTAGGAAATCCATATTTTTGATACTGATCCTTTCAATTCCAGTTTCTAATTTAAACTTCTTGTTAAATGCAACACAGATACATAAAATAGACATGCAGGTGCAACTAGCAGGAGGTGGGCTGCCCTCTGGCTGTGCTGTTGGGAACTGGTGGCCAATTGCATTTATAATCCTTGTCATTTGTGGTTCTCCAGCCCAGTCCTTTAAGGATTTTTACTTTTTTATACAGTACACACTCTACTTTCTTTTACATTTGAATCTTTTCTCTTACACTGAAAATCTTGGTTCTGAACCGTATTTATTAATTACTTACTTACATTATTCTCTGTGTAAAAGTTTTCAAGTAGTGCCAATATTACTGTTGACAGAATACTGTGTGGAATTAAAGATTTCCTAACAGCTCTCTCTCTCAATATTCCACTGAAGATGTGTAGTCAGAGTACAGTGTTTTGAAGTACCATGCTTGAAATGAGTCTTTTCCCCTCTGTGTGACTGTGTCACCAGTTTAAGCGCAGGTAGACATATTTGTTTATCTGCAGCCCCTACAGGGATTGCTGTCCTTCTTCATTATCTTTTTTGAATGTGTAAAGTTTATGTATTCTGAAATCAGAACTTTGTAACAGGGAAGAACTGTTACAAGAACTCTGAGAAGTCTTGTTCCCTCCCTAGCTCCTGTAGACATTTATCTTCTTCCATCATTGATAGCTAGTTTTTAAAAATTAGTTTTTGATATTTCCTTTTGCAGATATCAACTAATATGTATAGATGTATTTTTTAATTCTTCTTTTCCATGAAATGTAGCATTCTATAATATTCTTACCTCATTTTTTATCAGTTTCTAAAGCTTTTTCTCCTCCTTTTTACAGCTGAGTATTATTCACTGCATCCATCTGACATGATTTATATAGTGCCTCACCCATGGATGTTGGATGTTTTCCAGTCTTTTACTTTTAATACTTTTGCCACCATTCATGATCTTAGGCACAAATCATTTTCTGTTTTAGCTAATACATCTTGGGGATACAATTCTACAGTCAGAATTTGTGGGTAAAGGATAATGAATGTATCACTTTTCTAGGTATTGCCATATTCATCACAGGAATTGTATGTCTTGGAGTCCCACAAGTTTTATGTTAAGAGTCTAGCAGACTTTTTAAAGCTAACTGGAAGCATGTCAGTTGCTCATGCACATATTTTATAGGGAAAATGAGCTTTCTCCAAGGAAAAAAGAACATGGACTCTGGAGAAGTACTTCCTTCTCACTAAGGCTGGTTAGGAGACATCTGTTGGTCCAGGGGCTCCAAGGAGGCCCCGAAAGTATAGCCGTTTGTGTGACCAGATGACTCTTAGTCTGAAGGACCTTGCGTGAGGAAAGGACTTCTGCTTTTTCTCTGTTGTGGCTTATGAATCCATGTGGGAGCATCCTGTTTCAGACATGGTGAAGTCCACCCTGGTCAGCAGTTAGTTGTTCACACACACTGGCGGGAACACAAGCGTCTGTATATTTTCTGTTCTTTCCTGTAGCAGGTAGGCAGACCCTGAAAGACAGAAAAACCATATAAATCAGAACCTTAGACCTGGATTTTGCAAAAAAAAAAAAAAAAAAGTTGGATAAATAGCTAGTTGTAATTTAAAAAAACCCATGAAATCATAATTGTTTTGTCAGCAAGCAGTTTGAGGTCTTTCTGGTGTGCCAGACCCTGGTTACCCTCCTCTGTGGCAGCAGCAGACCAGACCCTGGTCCCTGTTCTCGTGGCATCTCCCATCTGGGAGAGTGCTGGCATTTCTCGGGTGTCCACTATGTGCAGACGACGCACACCTGGCACATGCTATTGTGCATCTTCCTCACAACCGCCAGCTGACCTGGGTGCTGGGTCTGTGCCTTTGGCAGGTAGAGCAGCAGAAGCTCAGAGCCTGCTCACGAGAACAGCCAAGGGCTCGGGGAAATGGGCATGGGCAGGGTTTTGAAGCTCATGGGCTATGAAGAGAACATGCAGATCATTTTTAATGACTCAGAGACAGGTCAGCCTCAGATAAAATCCAAAAGTAGTCCTAAAATATTGTAGCCAATAGTTTCACATGTTTGTCCATTAAACCTTTTTTTTTCAACCAGTCATTTTAGTCAGAATGCAGCTGGACTGGGTCCCGCTGTGTGTGTTCTTTTGGAGCTGGCGTTACGTGCAGGGAAAAGGCAGAGAAACAAGGGAAGCTGCTGTGGTCCCTGCTTTTCTCATCTTGGGACTCATATGATGTCCTAGAGTGTTGGACGTCCAGGTAGAAAATTGCAGAGGCACTGCAGTGACACCCTTGCTTTCTCCTTCCCAGGAATACTTCTTGCAGGCGGAGCTGACGAGTAACGTGCTGAAGACAGGCGTGGTGCGCTGCTGCGTGGGCCAATGCAGCAACGCCATCCCTGTGGACGCCGTGCTCACCATGCGCAAGCTGCCTATCACTTACGTACGTGTCTCGGCCACTGCCTCTGCCCTTGCCAGGGTTTAGCTCAGTCGTCTGAGCTTTGTCACTGGGCAGCCTATCCAGGCCATGGGTGAGGGAGCTGAAGGGGAAGCTTGTCTGATCCTTCCACGAGGAGGTCTAGAGGTGCCCTGTGGACCTCAGTGTCACAGACACTGGACCCCATGGGGCCAAGCCAGGTGGCAGTCTGGGAGGCGGGCTGGTGCAGACGCTCAGGTGAGGACTATTTCCTAGGGGCCCAGCTAGCTTTTTCCTGGCCTTTTCATCTCGTGCCTTAATACGCCCTGGGAACTTGATATAGCAGAGTCTACCTTGGATGCTTTGCTGGGGGAGGTGTGACCTCAGGGCCACACAGCAGGTCTGAAAGCATCAGCGTCTGATGGAGGGGGGGGTCACACTTCTTGGTGGAAAACACTTGTCCTCCAACTGTCCCCCTCCCCTCCTTTCCTTACCCCACCCTGCAGAGCAACAGGAAGGAGAACAAGGGTGGGTACCTGTGCCACTCGTGTGTGGAGCAGCGCATTGGGCCGCTGGCCTTCCTGACCGCCTCCCCCGAGCAGGTGCGCGCCATGGACCGCACAGTGGAGAATGTTGTGCTGCCCCGGCACGAGGCCCTGCTCTTCCTCGTCTTCTGAGCGTGGGCCCTGCTCTCCTCCCACCGGGATGCCCGGGGGGCTCCTGCCCCTGCAGACGCCAGCATGGGGGGCCCCCTCCCTGAGGCCAGCCTTGCTCACAGAGCATTTTCCAAGGATGATGATGGCTGCCAGAGTTGGACCTGCTTTGTCTTCACCCCTGGAGGTAGCCAGACCCTGCCGCCCCTCCTCCACGTCAGCGGGCCAGGAACGTGGGGGATGGTCTTTTGATAAAAAAAAAAAAAAAATTTTATGTATTTAAACTTTTATTACAAGGTCTCAATTAAACAGGCATTGTAGCACTGGCATTCCACCGTGTGAGGCCCCTGCCTTCACCCCCGCTGTTCCTGGACTTTTCTCCGTTTCTCCGCTTACTGTTGTCACAGCTCTGTGACTGTTCACATCACGCGCTGAGCAGAGCAGGAGGCTTTGTGTCCAGGGTGACAACTGGCACATCAGAAGCAAGGTTTTTCATGCTCTGGGGAGTCACGCACATGTGAGACCCAGGGTGCGCCTTGTCATCGTGGGGCTCACAGCCTGAGCAGGGAGGCAGCACGACACATGACAAGGGCAGTGACCCTAGCCAGACGTCTCGCATCCCTGCAGGTAGAACAGAAGACCAGAGCCCGAGAGAGGGGCGAGGCCGGCCAGCCACCACGCGGACACACGCACTGGTTCCTGGTCGGGTGCTGGGGGTGTCAGCGGTAAAGCCGTTCTCACAGGAATGTGGCTGAGCCACACGTGGATCCGGTGTTTTCACACTTTCGCCATGCAGCACATCAGGGATGCAGGCGGCAGGTGGGGCGCTCCCGGAGCTCCCCGGCTCTGGTGTCTGAGCCCAGGCCGCTGAGTGGGGAGCGGATTTCTCGCCCTGTGCGGCGCCCCCCGTCTCTCCCCCATCGGGCCTCTAGTGGAGCTTAGCGAGCCAGCAGGCCGGTGAGGAAAGCAAGGGTGCTGGCGGACGGGGTGGCCGTGTGGAGAGGGTGAGGGCTGCGTTAACATCTGCACGGGGAGGAGGATTCACACGGTGGGCCCTGAGCACAGCTGGGGCGGACGTCCTCACCCCCCTGCCGTGTTCCTGGCCCAGCCTCGCTTGGTGCTCCTGGATCACTCGGAACAAAGCAGCGAGTGGGAGGGGGTGGTTTGGATTTGCCGGGCACAGTGTTCAGAGTCGTTCAGTAGAAGGATTTGGGGAGGGGATGGCTAGGGAGGGGCCCACGAACACATTTTCTGGAAGTCTGGTTTTGCTCACTGGAGAGGAAGGCACTTGGGATTGTTGGAGGAGTAGATACTAGGCCTCCACTGAGCACATGTTGGACAGGCCTGACCATGGGTGTCTGGAATCACATGCAGTCCTGACTCGGAGAGGGCAGTGAGGGGAGTGTGATGCTGTGTGGGGGGTTTGGGGGGGCATCCAGAGCTGGAACCGCACTGCTGCTCTGGGGCCTGAGAGGCGTCCATCAGAGAGGACGGCGGGGGACCACCAGAATGGGTGGGTTTAGTATCGGAGTGAGTGGCTAGCTACCTACTAAAGAAGGAGAGAAACTTTTAGAAAGAAGGAGCAAATTTGTTTGTGGTCATGGTGCCACAGTAAAACATCAGCGTTAGTATTTTGGTACTTATTTAAAAATAATAGGATCCAGGAATTGATACTGGTACTTTATTTTTTAAGTGTTATATAAGAATTTCTAAAATGTCAGTGAAATCAAATAGTTGATGTGTTTGAAATAGAAAACTAATTTTTAAATACACAGTAAAAATAGAAATGTTATTTATTTTAGTTTCTTAAGGAAATCAGTAATCAGTTTATTAAGATAGAAATTCCTATATAAAATTTATAGTTTTGTTAAATATACTTATAAAGTTAATTATATTCTATTTATTTTTATTACAGATTTTTTATTGAAGTATAGTTGATTTGCAATATTATATTAGTTTCAGGCGTACAACATAATAATTTAATATTTTTATAGATTACACTCCATTTAAAGTTATTAAAAATGGTTATATTTCCCTGTGCTGTACAATATATCTTTGTTGCTTATTTACTTTATACATAATAGTTTGCATCTTCTAATCCCACACCCATGTGTATAAGTGTTAAATATCCATTATCATTTTAATATGAGTGGTTAGATGAAAACAATAAAAGTGTTATTCAAAAATATAAACTAAGCACTACATGGAAATGAAAATCTTTTAGATCCTTTATAAAGGTTAGTCTTTAAATCATGGGGCTTCCCTGATTTCATTTAGTTGTGAATGTATTTTTGTGCACATTTTCTGTAGAGATTTGTTTTATTTTTACACCACATAAATTGGGAGAATAAGGAAAATAATTATAAGCTAGTTCCAGATATTTTTCTTTGGTTCATTCATTTTTAAGTAACCCCTTTTCATTGGTAACTTAGATGAGATCTTTTTTCAATTGTTTAAGAATGTGCAGTCTGCTAATACCAAGTTCTAGTTTTTTATTTCAAAGTTAGGATTTCTGATTTGTCTCCATCTTCTTTGATTTTATCATGTGTATAGAGGTTCTGATGCAGAATTACCCATATAAAAACAAATTCTGTTATGTCATATTCCATTTGTTTAGAAGTTATTGGAAATAAAAATTATTCTTGAAATAGAAGTGTTAAAATATCATAGTGCATGTAGATTATGCATTACTTTGTCCTTTCATATAATTATGCTCAAGGTATATTTCAGATTTTGGATTTTTTTAAAAACTAGGTGATAGCATTTGACCAACCTAAAGTATTGGTACAGAGAAATTTTAAAATATCACAGAATATCAGCACCTGAAATTGCAGTCACTAAAGGTATGACCTGTAGGAAATGTTTGGAGAGATGAGACATGTTTGGCTGGGGAGTGTGCAGTAGGAACACACCAGTGAGGGGCCAGGTCACCAAGGGCCCTGCACGTGAAGGAGTTTGGGTGGTGTCCTCAAAAGTTATGAGAAGTCAGTGAGAAGCTGTGAGACATTAGGTTTTCTTTTCAGGAAGAGCATTCCAGTTGTAGATTGGGGGATGTTTTGAGAAGGTCAGCTCAGTTAAGAGGCTCAGAGTTATGATCTCAGCTAGAAATGCCATCTGCTGGGCTGGACCAGCACAGGCGAAGGGGTCCAGTGAGGTGGGGCTGTCCTCTAGTGAGTGGTCCTCAGAGTGTGGCCCCCAGCTGAGCAGTGTCACATCCCCTGGGACCTTGATATAAATGCACATTCTGTTCTTCACCCACATCTGCTGGGTCAGAACTTGTGAGACTGAGGCCAGCAGTTAGTACTCTTTTATTATTATTACTTTTTATTAGGATGTCTTTGCTTTACAGTGCTGTTCGTTTCTGCTCTACAGTAGTGTAAATCAGTTATAATATATATACATGCATCCCCTCTCTTTTGGGTTTCCTTCCCATTTACATCATCATAGAGTATTGAGTACAGTTCCCTGTGCTTAGTTATCAGTTTTATACATAGTACTGTATATACATCCATCCCTATCTCCCAGTTCATCCTATTCCCCTCTTCCCCACTAGGTACCCATATGTTTGTTCTCTGCGTCTGTCTCTTCATTTCTACTTTGCAAATAAATTCATCTGTACCATTTTTCTAGATTCCACATATGAGTGATATTTGTTTTACTCTTTCTGACTTTCTTCATTCTTTATGACAACCTCTAGGTCCATCCCCATCTCTGCAAATGGCACAGTTTTGTTCCTTTTTGCAGCTGAATAATCCATTGTATATATGTACCACATCTTATTTATCCATTCATCTGTTGAGGGACATTTGGTTGATGTTGATGCTTAACAAGCCCTACAAGTGATTCTGACGTGCACTGAGTTCTGAGAACTTCTGCTCTCGGGATTAAAGAGGTCGAATCAGCAGGACTTAGGGCTTCATCGGGGGTAGTAAGTCGCTGGTAGGAATCCCGACAGGACCCCTGGGTTTCTGGCTTGTTTGCAGTGTGGGTGAGGGTACCCTTCATTGGGGCAGAGAACACGGGGTGTAGTAGGTTTGTGTAAAAACAATGATGGACTTGGTTTTGACTTGTCAAGTTTGGGTGCTTATAAGAAACCCAAGTAGGTTTGCTGGTGGGGACATGGGTCTGTAGGTCAGCAGACTGGCATGGACCGGAAGCAGTTTAGAGTTGTCGTGTGTAAGTGGCGGGTGAGGAAGACCAGCATGAGGGTTTCGACGAGCCCACTCCACCATAGTGTCCAGAAAGGAAAGAGCAGAGGAACACCCCAGGCTTGAGCTGAGAAAGGAAGAGCATTCTCTGAAGGAGGCAACAGCCAGTTCCCAAAGATGGAGTTGCTGCTGAATTGAGGAGAGGAAGGGGTTTAAGTGGAAGTGGCTTCAGCGTCCAGCATTGCCCGAACCAGCAGGGGTGGGGAATAAAGTTGCAAAGACAGAGGCGATGTTAGCATGGTCAGTTCAGTGAGGCCAGGAGCTGAATCGTGGGGGCTAACATCAGTGGGGCCTTTAGGTAAATGGACATGATCATGGACCAATCATATGTGTACTTTGGTTGCTTCCTGAAGCTATACTTCAGGGACAGCAAATAGGATGCTTTTTAAAAGGCGTAAACCTGTTCAGACAAAGACAACAGGGAGAAAGTGAGGTTGGGAAGCCGATAAGTGAGTGATGACTGACAGCTCCCCAGGCCCTAGAACTCTGACAGGGGGCGGGACTCGATGGTGCTGGGACCACGGGAATTAGGAGTAAAGGTGGAGCAGGAACAGTGGAAGAGAGTTTGAATAAAAGCCAGTTACATCCTCATGTTCTTGCTGTCCTGTGAAAGTGGGCAACGTCTCCTCCTCAACCCTGGCGGAATCCAGAGCTTTGGTCTCTGGGGAGGATGAAACAGGAGGATCTCCTGAGAGAGACCAGGCATAGCTGAGGACCAGGGCCACGGTGGACACAGGCCATCATCTTCACAAGCTCAGGCAGCTGCAGCAGACAACTTGTAACCTACAGGCTCCAACTCCTCCCAGCTCTGGCAGCCGGGAGTGTGAGGGGAAGGCACCGGCAGTTGTGTTGCCTGTTGAGCACCTGCTTCCTAGTTCACAGCATCTTCTCACTGTGTCCTCACCTGAGGAAGGAGCAGGGAGCTCTCGGGTCTGTTCCCAGCACACTGATCCCATCCTGAGGGCTCCACCCCATGACCTCATCACCCGCAAAGGGCCCATCTCCTGACACCATCCCCTTGGCGGGGATGGGGGCTGGTTAGGAATCAACGTCCTAGTTTTATACACACATGCATGCACATGCTAGATGGGAGAGCAACAACTTCTGTAGGGAGTAGAACCAACTTCAGCCAAAACACCCACAGTGATGCAGATTCCTTGGGTGATGCCACCTGGAGCACCCATCGGCATCAGACTACACAAATGCTCAGGGTTTCAAACAAGTTTTTAGTGCTTGACCCTTAAATAGGAGCAGCAGACCAACCAAATGTGGATCTCCAGCCATCTGAAAAGAGCCTCCAAGACAAAGGTGGGATATCAAAACAAAAGAATCAACTTGAAAGAAATGGTCTGTACAAGGAAAAGAAAAATCTAAATCTCTTAAATATATTCAAAGAATAGGAGAAGATAGTGCATGCATGAGATAACAGGATCGGTTGTGTGTGTGTGTGGGTGTGTGTATTTGGAGACAAAAGGAAATGAAAAACCAATAGAATAGTTGAACGAAATAAGTTGAAAAAATAATACAGGAAGTTGAACAAAAATTAAGATTGAAAGGGGACGCGTGGTCAGAACCACCTTACGAGGTTGAGCATCTCAATGCCAAAGGAGTTTCAGAAAAAACAAGCCGGCAACTTTCATTTTTTAATTATGAAAAATCACCCAGAACTGAATTATGAGTTTCCAGGTTGAAATGCTCAGCAGAAAGCATATGAAGATAGACCTCCAGCGAGCCCTCTGTGGTACAGTTTCAGGAGCACCAGAGAGAGATCCTACAGGCCCTCAGAAGGAAGAGCATCACCTGAGTGCAAAGGTCCAGGGCCAGAAACATCTTCAGGTTATAAATCCGTGCTGAGGAGCTGCACCTCAAAACCCAGTGGAAGGGATTTCCAGCTTAGCATCCCATTCCCAACCAAAGGACCAGTAAAATAAAGGCACTTTTACATGTAAAAATGTCATCCACCATGCTGCCTTCCTCAGGAAGCTGCAGAAAGGCTGAATCCCAGCAAAGCAAAGGGCCAGTCGGGATGAGGAGGACCTTGCCCAGCAAACAGCAAGCCTGATCCGAGACGGGGGGTCCTGGGCAGAATATTTCCGTAGAGGGCAGAGTGTGGGCTGGAGTTGGTGATGCATACAGAGTAATCCAGATTTGCTTTCCTGGAGTCTGGGTGAGGTCTGCTTCCTTTGATGCACACATCAGTATGGAAGAGAATACCCCAGAGTGGGAACTCATTTGAGAAGGAGGGAGGGAGCAGGCAGCCACTGGGGCCTGGTTGTCCAGTATTTACATTGACCTTATCCAGGAAGCAACTTCAATGTTTATGAGCCTGGTAGACACACTTGGGACACTGTACACCTTGTTCAGCTCTCCCGACAAACCTGGGGGAGCAGATGGTGAGGCAGCCTCCAGGGTGATTGATCAGTAGCACACAGCATAGCGCTCAGGTTGAAACAAGTGTGATCTCCAAACCCATGGTGTTTCCACCACCAGCACGTCAACGGTTGGAACTAGAGCTCTTCTGAAAACCCTGATCTGTCAGAAACAAAGCATTGAAGACTTTCAGATGTTCTCAGCCATGGCATTCTTCAAACCAAATTTTACTCCCGATAAATATAGCTGCCATAATCAGAATTCAGGGTAGCAACTAGAATTCCTTCTAAGCTCTCCTCTGGGAAGCCCCCAAGCTGAGCCTCTAAGGGTTCTGGGAACAGGCCAGAGACACTGCAGCCACATGCAGTCCAGGGGGCGCTGGACCTCTTGGAGTTAGAGCAACTCAGGCGCCCTCTGGATCTCAGGTTTCTCAGAGGGGATTCTGAAGATTCCATGTATGGTTTGTAATTAGTGCCTTTGGCTCTCTGCCCGGATACATGAAGAAACAGCCCTGTACAGATAACCAAGTTCATGGTGATGGAGTCCATGAGAAAGGGCCCCCTGGGTAGTGCCTGGGACTTGAGCAGGACCCAAAGATTCTGCTGACTGCAACCAGTCCCTGCACAACCTTCACTCTTCGAGGCTGCTTTTGTTTCAGTTTGTTTGTCTAATAGTCACTGAGCGATCCTCCTGGAGCCAGCTAGGGTCACAGCGACCCCTGGAGCGGGGGAGGGGGTTGTCAGAGAACACGAAGCTGCACAGTTGGTGGGTGTGCCATTCCAGGCCACTCCTGCTCCGTCTCAGGCTGTTAGCAGAGCTCATGCTGTTTTTCTGTCATCTGTAAGGCAGATCACCATTCTAAGTTTTTCCTCCTTCCCTGCTTCTCTGTGATTAGCAATACCTGCTTCTACTACCAAATCATACTGGTGGGATGGCTTCGATTACAAGTAATGGAAACTGCGTCTGTAATAAGGAAAGAAGATGTACTGGAAGAATGTTGGGGGCTCGGAGGGTCACAGGAAGTTGGAGGATTAGGTTAGGAAAGCTGGGAAGAACCGAGGCAGCCTGGCGAGCTAAGACAACGGCAGCGTGACAACCACTTGGTACTTCCAAAGCATTGCTGGTTGCTGCTCCATCAGTTCTGTTGTGTTTGCTCATTCCACACTCGGTGCTTCTCACCAGGTGAGGGCATCTGATGGGCTTCACGTGGGTCTAGGTCTGCACCCTGGTCGGAGCCGAGGAAGGGGATATCAGTGTCTCTGTGTGTGGGCGGGAGGTCTCCAACATGATTCCAGATCACTTTGCCAACAACAGTGCGTTTAATCAAAGCTTTTTCCAGTAGTCACGTGCAGATGTGAGAGTGGGACTATAAAGAAGGCTGAGCCATGAAGAATTGATGCTTTCAAACTGTGGTGCTGGAGAAGACTCTTCAGAGTCCTTTGGTCTGCAAGGAGATCCAGTCAGTCAATCCTAAAGGAAATCAGTCCTGATTATTCATTGAAAGGACTGTTGCTGAAGCTCCAATACTTTGACCACCTGATGAGAAGAGCTGACTCATTAGAAAAGACCCTGATGCTGGGAAAGATTGAGGGCAGTAGGAGGGGACGACAGAGGATGAGGTGGTTGGATGGCATCACCGACTCAATGGACATGAATTTGAGCAAACTCTGGGAGATAGTGAAGGACAGGGAAGCCTGGTATGCTGCAGTCCAAGGGTTTGCAAAGAGTTGGACACGACAGCCACTGAACAACAAGGACAAATTGGAGATGACAGAGCGTCACATCCCAGGTTACTCGGGACCAGAGAAATAGAATGGGTGGGTTCATAGGCCCCTAGGGGAGAAAAGTGTGAACCGCAACTCTTTCATACTTGTAACGCCGTACATCTATAAATTCTGTGAAAATGTCATATGTTGAGTTCCTGATTTGTTCCTGACAGTGTGAGGTGTTGGGGATGCTTTGATTTCAATTGAGCTGGTTTCTTTGCCTTCAAGTCTTATGGGAAAACCAACAAGCGAACCTAAGATTCTCAGCTACGTCCTTGAAATTCTGAGGCCAGAATTGAAGTGGATTGGTCAGTTGGAAACACGTAACCACCCTTAAATGTGCCTTTTTGGTCCCTGTTCTCTTACTTCCTAACATCTAGAAGAGAGTTTATAAAGAGGAAAGTCTTATTTACTGAGATAGTCAAGGTAAAAAAGATGATGGGCAGTTTTCTTTGTGACAAATGTTGTGTAGGACAGGAAATGAGAGCAGGGAAAGATATGAATTATGTAGGTTCATAGCCAGCTGACATCATCTGGGCTCAAGACCTCTAACATCTGTAGAGCTCACAGACCCTTTTGGGTCCTGTGTGCTTTCGCCACTAAAAAAAAAAAAGATAGACTCTTCTCAGTGCCTGGCAGGTGCTGACCCTTATCATTCTCCTCACTCATCCACCCAACACTCCTTTGCATTTATGGAGTACCAAGGATGGAAAGTTGGACCTCAAAGAAAGCTGAGTGCCAAAGAATTGATGCTTTTGAACTGTGGTGTTGAAGAAGACTCTTGAGAGTCCCTTGGACTGCAAGGAGATCCAACCAGTCCATCCTAAAGGAGGTTCCCTTGATTCCTTCCCTCCTCTTTTATCAGCCTACCACATCTCCAAGAGGCTGGGTGGCCCAGAGACTTGCTTTGACCAATGAAATGAAACAGATGTGCCCATAAGATGTGGCAGTCCCCACCCGTAAGGGGCCTGGCTATTTCTTCTTTCACCTGGAAGTGGTCTGGCTGTCCCAAGGCCACCATCTGTGAAGAAGTCCCGGCTAGCCACGTGGAGCATTCATGCAAGGGAGCGCTAGGGCCCCAGACAAGGGAGGTCTTCCCAGACCTTCTAGCTCTGCCCAGCCACTAATGGAACGCAGACAAGTGGACGACGTGCAGAGCAGACCTGTCTGGCTGAGCCCAGTCAGCCCCCAAAGGCAGCAAGCAGTAGTGGTCTGGAGCTGCTGCTGGGGAGGCCCAACACGTGGTGACAGGTTGAAGGAAGCGGCATCACATCAGGTCCACCTGCAGGACACTCCCCACTTGGCTGAGTCGAGGCTTCCGGGTGGGATGGGAGGTGGTGGTTTTGGAGACCTCACAGTTGGCCTGCAGGTGGACCCAGGTGTGAGGGAGTGGGAAGGAGTCCTGATGCAACAGAAAAAGTGCACCAGAGACCCCACATGCCACTCATTTGCCCTTCCAGATAGGTTGTTACGGTCTCCAGGATGACTCCTCATTTCTAGGCACCTTGTGTCCTCCCAGGCCAGCCCCCTGGGATCAGTCACTATCTGCACATAGAAATGGGGGACATGTAGAACTTGAGGTGCATGGAGGTGTTGGACATGGATGGGGAAGTGCCCCCAGGTTACCTCCTTTGGAACTCTGCCTGAGAACCGGCTCTCAGAACATTTTACCTTATTTTGCTTAGGAGTATTTTAAATTAATTTTTTCTTTTTATAACATATGGATTGTGAAGAACTATGGGCTTTGAGAATTTATTAAAGGCATGATTTAAAATGAGCTACGAGAAATCATAGGCATCCATAGGGTCTTAGCCTGAGATACATTGTGTGATCATTCATTCAGTCGTGTCCGACTCTTTGTGACCCCATGGACTGTAGCCCCCCAGGCTCCTCTGTCCATGGGATTTCCGAGGCAAGAACACTGGAGTAGGTTGCCCTTTCCTTCTCCAATGGAATCTTTTAGTTTTTTGATCTAGTATCTGTTAATGACCTTCAGGGCAATGCGTCAGTCTCTGAGAGAATTCAAAGAAGAACACACAGTTCTTTCCAAGATGTTCTCTGCTTGATGGATGCATTCTGGGGCCTTGGTATGTTTTGGCATCATAGAGGTTGTTTAAACCTTTCCCTAGAAGGACTGCACCACCTGGTAAAAGAATTCATTTTATCCCTTGGATAAAAAAAAAAAAAAAAGCCCTGATTGAGTGATTGATTGATCTGTCCCCACCCAAGCCCTCTTGGTCCTTTTTTTTTTTTTTTTCCATTTGTTTTTATTAGTTGGAAGCTAATTACTTTACAATATTGTAGTGGTTTTTGCCATACATTGCCATGAATCAGCCATGGATTTACATGTGTTCCTCTTGGTCCTTTTAGACCTCAACTCCACCCAGCCCTGCGTGCTGCTATGTCTAGATCTAACTTTTGACATATAATTCACCCAGCTTGAACCTGGTTGGTGCTTGGTGGACGGCAGACTTTGTGCTGGACCTGAGCCAGGTGATTCCACAGCATCATATCACTCACTCTCCCCAAGATGATGTGAACTTGAACCATAAATCCATGAGCTAACCCAATGACCCAGCCCTCTTCCATCGCACAGAAACCTTTCAAATCCCTGGCTCCACTGAACATGTGCCTTTTTGTTGATGTTGTTCCTGTTAAATAAGTTTTAAAAATAACAAGGGTCATACACTTAAAAATTCTTGTAAAGAACAAACTGGATCCAGTTAATAAACTCTAGAAACTTAGGGACAAACAGCTGTAGAGAGAAGCAAAAAAGTGTAGATAACCAGGGTATGTAAGGATAACCGGATAACTAAGTGTACGTAAGGCTCAGCTCGAGTGTTAGCAGTGTTTCCTGCTCATTGAAAGAGACAGTGAAAATGGTACATCTCTGAAATCTCCAACACCAGCTATTTAGAATTCCTACCCTTTCTTCCTTCACTCTTTTTTTTTTAAATTAATTAATTTATTTTAATTGGAGGCTAATTACTTTACAATATTGTGGTGGTTTTTTGCCATATATTGACCTGAATCAGCCTTGGGTGTACATGTGTTCCCCATCCTGAAACCCCCCTCCCACCTCCCTCCCCATCCCATCTCTCAGGGTCATCCCAATGCACCGGCCCTGATGAAGGCGTCTAAATTCATGACCTGAAGAAATTCACAAGAAGGAGCACTCTGAGAGCCCCCGCCGCAGGTGAACTGGTTGCTCTGCCCACATTCCACCTCCCCTCCCAGCTACGCTGGCCGTGCGATGGGGCGGCTGACACCTGGTTTACAGTCCCGCCCCTGTACTTGCCCCCATCCCGACTCTGTGCAGACTGCATGAGCAAATGGGCAAGTCACTTCTCTAGGTCTCAGTTTTCCCATCTGTAAAATGAAGAGCTGGGACAAGGCCCATGATTTCATAAACAAACATAAACATCAAAGAAGGAAAGAAAACAACAGAGGGACAGCATGTGCAGCAGACACACACGTGCTTCTCACGTGGAAACGCTACCAGAAATTCTCCAAAGCCACCGTCTGACTCGGCAGCAGGCAAGGCTTTTTTCCTCCTTTCAGAGAGAAAAGCTGACCTCAGTCATGTGGGACTCTGCATTCCTGATCTCCTTTTCTTCTTTGTGGTACATTTCTTATCAGTGATTCTTACAGTGCAATCGTTTTTTTTTATATATATATTGAAAATAGACATTTTATATTGTTTGTACAAGGAACAATTTCAAAATACAAATCTTGTAATATGCAGATATAAAAGACAAGGATATAAATATAAATGCACATCTATAGAAAAACGTCAGCAAGTTAAGTTTTCTTCTTTCTGAATCCTTAAATCTAGAGGATCCACGAGGCACAGTCTCTCCCTGCTCCTTTTCCATGCACGCAGAGCACCTGGCCGAGAGAAGGTTTTACAAGCTGAAACGCTGGTGTCATCCTTGTTAACACCTCCCAATCCGGGAGGAGTCTTGTAGTTCACGTGGAGCCTCGGGTGTGTTTCTTTTCTTTGTGACCTGCAGATTAGGATGAGGAATGGGATTGAATCCCGTGGACAAGCTGTCCTGAATAAATGTCACGATGAAATAAAAGCCCTGATAGGAAACCCTGAGGGCTTCACTCCCTCCCAGGTAACCATTGTCGGCTGGGACTTTGAGAACTGGGCCTTACGCCCAGAGCGGACAGGCAAGGCAGGCAGACAGCGGGCATCTGTCCTGAGCCCAGAGAACCCACTGGTAAGGGTGGTGCTTGAGCTGGGCAGTCGGTAAAATGATGCATGGATGTTTCCTCACCCTCGGGGGCTATCCCCTGGGGCCAACGCCCCAAGTCTTCCCTAGGTCCTCTCTGGCTGGAGAAGAGCTGGGCCTTCACTGAGGCCTCTGCTGGCCTCGGCGTCCCCAGAGCCTCCTAGGCCATGCAGGTGGATTTCCGTGTCCTCCCCTCTGGCATCTGCCCCCGTGGTCATCGGCACACTCTCCATGCTCTCCATCTCAACACCGGGTGGCTGGTGGGCTTGCCTAGAAAGCAGAATAATTGCCAAAGGAGAGATTGTGTCAACAAAGAGTTCCTTTCGGACACTCTGATGGAGAGCACCTAGACTACTTCCACTCACAGGTGGTCTTTAGATCTTATTTTGGCTTTCACCCCTTTGTCCACCAAGTTTTACCAGCACTGTGGGGGCAGCTCCCCCCACCTTGCCAACCCCCTGCCGAAAGGCAGTGGTTCCAGTGTCAGGTGCCATGGGAGGAGTGAGTGATGAGGAGCCTGGCCAAGCCAGCACTGACTGTCCTGATAAAACTAATGTAATGGTTATAAAACTCACTCAGTCATGTCCGACTCTCTGCGACCCCATGGGCTATAGCCTACAGGGCTCCGCTGTCCATTGGATTTTCCAGGCAAGGGTACTGGAGTGGGTTGCCATTTCCTTCTCCAGGGGGTCTTCCTGACCCAGGGATTGAACTGAGGTCTCCCGCGTTGTACGCAGAGACTTTACCATCTGAGCCACCAGGGAAGCCCTGACATTTATTTAGTAAGTGTTAAATACATAATCAGTTTAATTAGTTCTTGAGAAGCCAGGAGTAGGGGATGCAGAGAATCTTAATCCCACGCCTCCCCACCTGTCACTGGGTGAGTGTTTAGGTGCTGAGAATTCGGACCTGTGGATTACACAGTCTGCCTCCTGAGAAGAAGCAATTTTCAGGACACTGTAGAGTCAACACCTGAGCTCCTTGGAGTGAGGCCTAAACTATAAATCAGAACTCTAGGCCAGTTTATAAAAACAATTTTCTAAAACCCAATTTGTTGAATCACTAATCTACCTAATAACCCATTTGCAAATTAATCAGCTTACGGAAAGAATCAGCTCACCACACGGCCAAGTAGCAATGTTTATATCATGTTTACCAGTTCTTAAAGATACATTCATGAGTACTACCATAAATACAGTCAGTATTTTGATATATTCCTTTTAGGAGCATATTTATTGGCCATACTTATCAAATTTACAAATTCTTTTTAAGAACATATTTTTAATGTCTTCTTTAAAAAGATTGTGTATTTATTCTTTTTTAATATCGTCAATGAATATATTCTAATTACATCTCCTAAGAATAATTCTAAATGCATTTTATGTAGAAATTATTTAACTGTAATGGTATTCTTAAAATCCTTTTAAAAGTAATTTTCTATTTCGCAAATATTTTAGCATTTAGGGGGATTTTTTGATGAATTTTTAAGTAAAATATCAGCCTTCTTTTCTTGATTTCTAGACTATGAAGTTTACGGCATTTCTTTTTGGTTAGGGTGATATTAATAACTTTTGAAGATGTGTGTGAATATTTTGATGGCTGTTTTCCATTTTGGCTTTGCAGTGCCATTTCATGGAATATTCATTTTGTCAAAGTTAGGCTCGAAGAATGGTATAATCTTTATATTGATATAATATTTAGGAAGAAATTTTTGTGACTAGTGATTAAAAGTTTAGTTTCAACACACCTGATATGTCTGGAACAGCCATATCACTATGGAATGGTAAAATACTGGCTACCAGCTGATGGAAGTACAGAGTCAAGGCTAATATGCTATTTGAGGCTTTTATGAAGGAATGGTAAAAATGCCTAAAGATTAGAAAAATAAAAGCTGAAATTTCAGCAAGTGGCAGAAACAGTCTTGCCAGCAATGCTGAAATATAGAATTTCTAGTATTAGAAATGCCAAGGCCAACACATATGAGCCTATTTATGGGGACGTGTGTCCGTATTTAACAAGTACATTCAAGAAGAACAATCAGTAAATATATCATACAAGTTGCACGTCCATCAGATCGGTTACTTGGCACATTCTTTCCTTCTGAATTGGCTTTTGGTGAATTGGCCCCATGCCGTCCACTGATTTCTGGCTGCCCGGATTCTGACCAGTGACCTGCAGGCTGCCTTTGGACAGTGAAGGGAAAAGGCCTGACTCAGTGACCACTTGGCCTGGACACTCCTTTTGCCCAGTACAGAGTGGGTGGGAGCACCCACACCTCCAGCCAGGACAGGGTCTTCCTTGGCAAGGGCAGACCTGGGTCATCAGATGCAGCCCTGCTCTTGGGGGAGGAAGCATCCTGTCCAGCGTGGGTCTCCTGTGCTACTCACCTTGACCTCAGGCGGCAACGTACCAGAAGAAACAGCAGGCACGCTACAAAGAGCACGGTGACAGGTATGGTGACGGCTGCTGGAAAGAAAGCAGAATGAGCTGGCATCCTGCTCAAAGTCCCAGTGTTTCCGAGCCTGAAAATCCTGTACAGTTTACGCTTCTGCAGAGAGATCCAGATGTCTTCCCAACCAGCTCACAGTTACTAACAGATCCTGAGATCCACGCTGTTCTGTCTGTTCTACATCAGGGCAGAGAGGACCCTCCTTTCCCACCAACACAGCCACAGTGGTGGTTTGGGAGTTGTTAGGGAGGGTGGGACCTTCATGTGGAAGCAAGAGGGCTGGGCCCAGGGGCAGGTGAAACAGTACTATTTTTAAAACACTTGTATCAATCAGAAGCTCCCAGCAGATTTGGCCAGTTTGCCTTAATATTGTGAAATCTCCCTGCAAAAATCACCAACGTGCCCTGCGTCTAAGATGACAACCTGGGGCTTCCCTGGTGACTCAGAGGTAAAGAATTCACTTGCTAATGCAGGAGACATGGGTTTGATCCTTGGTCTGGGAACATCCCACTTGCTGCAGAGCACCTGAGCCCAAGTACCACAACTACTGAGTCTGTGCTCTAGAGGCCGTCACGACTACTGAAGCCCTCAGGCCCTAGAGCCCATGCTCCATGAGGGGGAAAGCCACTGCAACGAGAAGCCAGAGCACTGCAACTAGAGAAAGGTCCACACAGTAATGAAGATACATCACAGCCAAAAATAAACTAAATTTAAAAAATTTTAAGATGACAACCTGAACAACTGCGGACCCAGGAGTCTCACTGTGGCCCAGGAGGCATATTGAGGCATGTTGAGCTTTTCAGACCTGCGCCTAGACACAGTCACACTCGTGTGTGCAAGGACTTGGCCTTAAACTAGAACTGTCCTCAAAAACAGCTAGAGATAAGATGAGGAAACATACCCAGATTTCTGCAGGATAGGAGAGGAAACGGGCAACATGTAACGGAAACTGGAGAGAAGACCATTCCTTTTGACTCTAATTTCACTTCTAGAAATGTATTCTAAGAAAATGGAAATGCATACACAGGAGTAGTCACTAAAGCACTGTTTAAAATAAATTTTAAAAGGTTAATCTAAATCTCTTATCAGTAGACAGTTAAATGAAATGTGGCATACCCGTACAATGGACTATTATTCAGCTTTTCAAAACTTTGAAATCTACATTTGTTAACACAGAAAGATGTCTACAAAGTCTTAAGTGAAAAATCTGGTTGAGATAAAAATGAATAAAACAATTTCCAGTAAGCCATGTGTGTGTCCATATACACAAAATAGTCTTGACGAATATATGCCAAGTATTAAGTAATTCTCTGGGCTTGTAGATAACTTTATTTTCTTTTTTAAAAAGTTTGCTTTTCCCCCCCACCCCGATCTTTTTGCAATGACGCTCTAATCAGAAGAGACACTAAATTTACAAAAACAAGACTACTTTTATTTACCTAAGTAAATAAAACTTAGAAAAACTTAGAAAAGCTATTCCAAAAGAGGTAAGAGAAAACATGAGAAATTAGTGAACGTTGCTCTTGAGTTTCTAGATTTAACATTAATCATCATTATGACTAAAAGACAAATTTCTTAGCAGAGATGTTGTACCCTCCAGGAAACTATTCCTTCACATTGACTAATCAGGTTGGCATGCATTTACTGTTCACGGAGAGATTTATTGGAAAAGGCGAGCTGATGTTAACTCTAGTTCCACTTTCACAACGCTGCTTCCTGTTTCTTACTGAGAATAGAAGCTGCGACTCAGACTCAAGTGCAAAGAGCGGTCCTGAGCCAATGATATAACAAAGCAATCTAAATTCAGCCCCTGGAACTCAGACACTTGGTACCTTCCCCAGTTACTTCCAGGCAAATGTAGGAAAGAAATTGAAACAAGAATCACCAAATTTAGTGAAGAAATTGAAACCAGAATCGCCAAAAGAATGGATTAATGCATTGACTGCCATGGTTTCCACCCTTTTGTGTTTCCTAGCAGGGTGCATGGGTTGGAGAAAAAGGAAGAGAGATTTGATGAGACAGAGAAGGGAGGAGGATTAGCTTGAGAGAGGAAGGAGAAGAAAGATTGTTGCACAGGAGACCAGAAGGGCCAGGAGCCCCTGCCTTGCCTTCAGCCTATGGTGATGTTGGGTCTACAGTGGAGAAGACAGCCGAGGTGGCTGGTGGACTGTGTTCCATGTGGGTGAAGGAGTCCTCTGTAACCACAGTGAGGTACCTCATGCCAGTCAGAATGGCCACCATCAACAAGTCTACAGGTAATACTAATTTGAAAAGATATGTGCACCCCAGTGTTCATAGCAGCACCATCTTCCAAGTCAAGACATGGAAACGACCCATTGTCCATGAAGAGATGAATGGATAAAGAGGTGGTGTTTACGTACAATGTAATATTGCTCAGCCATTAAAAAGAATGAAATTCTATCATTTGCAGCAGTGTGGATGGGCCTACAGTATATTATGCTCAGTGAAATAGGTCAGAGAAAGAGAAATACTGTATGATATCACTTATATGTGGAATCTAACAAACAATACAAATGAATGTATATGTAAAACAGGAACAGACACAGAGAAAACAAACTTGTGGTTACTTAAGACGGAAGGGAGAGGGGCAAATTAGAGACAGGGGATTAGCAGATATAAACCACCATACATAAAATAGATGAGCAATAAGGGTATACTGTACAGCAGAAGGACTTACAATTATCTTGTAATAGCATGAATGGAGTATAATCTGCAAAAATACTGCACATCTGAAACTAACGTGATGTTGTAAATCAACTATACTTCAGTTTTTTAAAAGTGTTATCTGTGCAGATCCAGGAAATCATCATTTCTTGACAGTCCCTGCAAATTAGCTGTCAGAGGGTAGGGTATCTGACATGCTGTGTGCCTGCATTCGCTGAAGGCAGTTCTGAAATGAGAACGTCAACTCCTTATTCCCTGGCAATGGTTTCTCTTTTGTGTCTTCCTGTACTGAGCACATAGGAAATGCTGGGTTCAGAGTGGGTAATCAATAAATACTTAATTGATGGAATTAAACCATTAATCTTCTGCAAGCTAAAGAACTGGAAAAGGTCAGTTTTCATTCCAATCCCAAAGAAGGGCAATGCCAAAGAATGTTCAAACTACTGCACAATTGCATTCATTTCACATGCTAGCAAGGTAATGCTCAAAATCTTGCAAGCTGGGTTTCAGCAGTACATGAACTGAGAACTTCTAGATGTACAAGTTGGATTTAGAAAAGGCAGAGGAACCAGAGATCTGATTGCCAGCATCCATTGGATCATAGAAAAAGCAAGAGAATTTCAGAACAACATCTACTTCTGCTTTATTGACTACGCCAAAGCCTTTGACCATGTGGATCACAACAAACTGTGAAAAATTCTTAAAGAGATGGAAATACTGGACCACCTTACCTGTCTCCTGAGAAACCTATATGCAGGTCCAGAAGCAACAGTTAGAACCAGACATGGAACAGACTGGTTCCAAATAGGAAAAGGAGCACATCAAGGCTGTATACTGTCACCCTGCTTATTTAACTTATACGCTAAGTACATCATGCAAAATGCTAGGCTGGATGAAGCACAAGCTGGAATCAAGATTGCCAGGAGAAATATCAATAACCTCAGATATGCAGATAGCACCACCCTTATGGCAGAAAGTAAAGAGGAACTAAAGAACCTCTTGATGACGGTGAAAGAGGAAAGTGAAAAAGCTTGCTTAAAACTCACCATTCCAAAAACTAAGATCATGGCATCTGGTCCCATAACTTCGTGGCAAATAGATGGGGAAAAAATGGAAACAGTGACAGGCATTATTTTCTTGGGCCTGACAATTACTGTGGATGGTGACTGCAGCTATGAAATTAAAAAGTGTTGCTCCTTGGAAGAAAAGCTATGACCAACCTAGACAGCATATTGAAAAGCAGAGATATCACTTTGCTGACAAAGTCTTTCTAGTCAAAGCTATGGTTTTTCCAGTAGTCATGTGTGGATGTGAGAACTGGACCATAAAAAAAGCTGAGTGCTGAAGAACTGATGCTTTTGAACTGTGGTGTTGGAGAAGACTCTTCAGAGTCCTTTGGATTGCAAGGAGATCAAACCAGTCAATCCTAAAGGAAATCAACCCTGAATATTCATTGGAAGAATTGATGTTGAAGCTGAAGCTCCAGTACTTTGGCCACCTAATGAGAAGAGTCAACTCATTGGAAAAGACACTGATATTGGGAAAGGTTGAAGGTTGGAGGAGAAGGGGATGACAGAGGATGAGATGGTTGGATAGTGTCACCGATTCAATGGACATGAATTTGAGCAATCTCTAAGAGATAGTGAAGGACAAGGAAGCTTGGCATGCTGCAGTCCATGGGGTCACAAGGAGTTGGACACAACTGAGCGACTGAACTGAACTGCAGCTGAAGGACATGTAAAGTGCCATTTGCTTTTTAATGAGAAATCTGCATGTTGTTGCAGCTTAGGACCACGTCTGGCACAAGATAGGAGCTCAATTTGTATCGTTTGAACAGACAAATGATATGATATAGATAGCTCCCTTTAAAGGCTGAGCATGTAAACTACGGCAGATGTACTTCTGTTCTGAAAGATGAAGGTATAATACAGTCTGAAAGATGAACCCTTCCCCTCGGGTGTACTAAATGGACATGGCAGTGTAAATGCTGTCATAGCTGACATTCTATCCTTTTATTTCACAACCAGGAATCTTCAAAAATAGCCTAGGTAAGGAGCAGAGACAGACATTGGAATAACTGAATAAGGTTATTGATTAAAAAAAAAAAAAAAGGCTGCCAAGTGAGTGCATAGATATAGAAGACAGTGAAATGAGGACCATTTCCCTCAATATATATCATAATGTTAGAGCCCTCAAACTCCAATGAGTATCTTCTCACTCACTTATGCAACATCTACTATTTACCATTTTGCTGCACTAAAAGAGCTACTTTTTAAAAGTTGTGAAAGAGACTTCCCTGGCAGTCCAGGGGTTAAGACTTCCCCTTCCAGTACAAGGGGTGCAGGTTCAATCACTGGTTGGGGGGCTAAGACCCCACATACCTGGGGGCCAAAAACCCAAAACATAAAACAGAAGCAATATTGTAACAAATTCAATAAAGACTTTAAAAATGGTCCACATCAAAAAAAAAATCTTTAAATACATAAAAGTCATGATAATCACTTACATAATTTATTTTAGAACTGATATTGGTAATACCAGTGAACTGATTAAAACATTACATTAATATCTGCTGAGCAACTGCTATGGTAAAGCATTATTTATATCATCTTCCAAAGACGATCAATCAGTGGCTTATCCCTGCAGAAATTGGAGCCCCTACCAATGCCCGAGGTGTCATGAGTGCCTCTGCTTCTTGTACCCAACGGGACACACTCCTAGCTCCCAGATGGCTGGAATTGTGTGTAACAGACATACTTTAGAGAAACTATCCATCACTAAGTGTTTCTAGACCACCCTAGCAGGGTTTTAGTTTTAACTCCTATCTCCTTAGCTGATAAAACTTAAATGGATCTTATTTTCATGTCTTTGCTGATTTGGCCTGTCTTATAGTTAGTGTTAACATGTTTACACTAAGCAGTCTGGAAGAAAAAAATCTTATTCATGCCACATAAAAGATTTAAAGTTTTTTAAATCTCTGTATTTCCACAGTTCCTTGCACAGAACTATCTTTATCTATTGTAGGTGTTCAGTTCATGTTTATTATCTGGCATTTTAGAATAAAGGAGAGAATTTTTGATATTTTAATCCAGTTCAGTTCAGTCGCTCAGTCATGTTTGACTCTTTGCAACCCCAGGAACCACAGCACGCCAGGCCTCCCTGTCCATCACCAACTGCCGGAGTCTACCCAAACCCATGACCATCGAGTCGGTGATGCCATCCAACCATCTCATCCTCTGTTGTCCCTTTCTCCTCCTGCCCTCAATCTTTCCCAGCATCAGGGTCTTTTCAAATGAGTCAGCTTTTCGCATCAGGTGGCCAAAATATTGGAGTTTCAGCTTCAGCATCAGTCCTTCCAATGAACACCCAGGACTGAGCTTTAGAATGGACTGGTTGGATCTCCTTGCAGTCCAAGGGACTCTCAAGAGTCTTCTCCAACACAACAGTTCAAAAGCATCAATTCTTCGGCACTCAGCTTTCTTTATAGTCCAACTCTCACATCCATACATGACCACTAGAAAAACCATAGCCTTGACTAGACGGACCTTTGTTGACAAAGCAATGTTTCTGCTTTTTAATATGCTGTCTAGGTTGGTCATAACTTTCCTTCCAAGGAGTGTCTTTTAATCTAGTGAAAAGTCATAAACTGGAAAAAAGTACAGATTAGCTCTCATAATAAAATAGTTTGCAAATCCACATTGGAAAAAAATGGCCCTGAAATTTTATAGGATTTTTTCTTTCAGATATACTTGTACATGGGCTTCCCAGGTGGCTCAGTGGTAAAGAATCCACCTGCCAATGCAGGAGATACAAGAGACTGGGGGTTCAGTCTCTGGGTTGGGAAGATCCTGTGGAGGAGGAAATGGCAACCCAGTCCAGTATTCTTGCCTGGGAAATCTCATGGACAGAGGAGCCTGGTGGGCTACTGTCCATGGGGTCACAAAAGTCAGACATGGCCTAGTGACTAAACCAGCACCACCACCATACTTGCACATATGCAAAGTGATACAAGGTTTTCCAATTAGTCCTCCTTTGTTATGTAGCCCAAGAATCTAAGGAACCCCAAGGCCCAGTAGGGGTTTTGGCTAGATAAATTGTGTCAAACCCATATAATAGAATATCCTGAGCTGTTGGAAAGAATGAGGTGGTTTTTTTATCTATTGATATGAAAAAATTTCCAAGATATACCATTAGGTGAAGACAAGGTGCAGAATAGTGAAAATAGTATGCTTAACTATATCATGTATCTTCTACATGCTATTTATAGATTGACTCTCTCTGAAGGATACCCTGAAATCTGGTAGCAGGAGTTCCTGCCTGCCTGCAAGGGGACTTTCAGTCAGAGATGGGCTTTTTACCTACAGCCTTTTGTAACTTTTAATTGTTAAGCCCTGGGAGAATATTAACAGTTCAAGAAAATGACTTAAAAAATGTAAAAGTCTGTAGAAAAATTAATGTAATACATGACACAAGGAGAAAAATTTGGTCAGCTCTCTTATTTATTGGCCACCTCTTAAATGATAAACATACTTTTGTTTCAACATCATTGTCATTAAATGCCACAGTTTTTCCATGAAAACACTCTCCAGAGAGCCTTTTAAAAATATCTTGCATTGGCATATGTTTCCATCGTTCCTAAAACCATTCTAATCAATTAAATGCAGAAACGACCAAAGCCACTTGGTTTTTTCCCAGAATACACTTGATGCAGATAAAATATGACTACAAAAACTTGAATCATTCTCTAGCTGGGAAATGTGTGAATAGAAATTAGAAATTAATTTTTGCCTGCATTGAAATTATAGTGTTTTTTTTTCCTCATTGAAAACTTGCATTTCTCCTTGCTTCTGTTTCCTTGCATTTCTCCCTGCTTCTGTTTCCTCCCCTCTCCTTTTTCCTATCTCTCTTCCCTTACTCTTTTTCTTTCATTCTTGCAAGCACTTTTCCATTTTCCTCCTTATACTCTCTAGGACTTTCTCTCTCTCCCAGCCTTAAAGTCATGTGTCTTCTGTAAAGATGCCTTTTATACCAAGAACACGAACTTCTTGCTGTTGAGTATATAGTGCTAACTCCCTGTGAAAGATAAATGCGTCTCATGGCAGAAAATCATTTAATGATGTTATTTGGTTTTCCAGTGGGTCCTGAGTGACAGTCTAGCCCCCACTTAGTAGGCCTGAACAGCTGCACGAGGGGGCCCTGGGATGCACCAACCCTGGCTTCTGTACCAATCGCCTGACAGTGAGAACCCACCAACATTAAGATAAATAGCCAACCTAGAATTCTGCACACACTGTAAACAGCGCAGTCATGTAACCCATCTACACGGAGACCCTTCTGAGAGTGAAAGGGGCAGCTGTTGGTGACCACGCTGGACGAGCAGGCATAGTCAGGACCGACCAGCACCTCGGCACTGAGATCCCCTGAACACAGACACCACCACTTGATGCAGATAAAATATAATTACAAAGGACCAAGGAGAATACTCACCGGTCACAACTCTGGGATTGTACTGATATGCACCTGCAGGGAAGAGAGTACAGCTCAGTTATTGCCATGGTCCTGAAGGCACTAATTTCTCTAAGCAGGAGAACTCCTGGACGGTTTGGCGCTCATCTTAAAGCCCTGAGAGATTCACAACCGGCAAAATCAGACTCACTTTAGCACCGAACCAGGATCATTTGTTTCCATGCTGAGCCATGCTTAGGAATCAGAGGCGCATTTACAGAACATGCAGATTACCCAGCGAGCGTGCCCCCATCCCTCGCACCGTGATTCCAGACGGCAGAAAGCTTCCTCCTCCCGTGTCAGGAGGAGGCAGATCTTAGTCAGATTCGCAGCAAAGGCTTTGCCATGCAGCTTAATATGGGGGGAGACAGTTCTCTTCCGGCTGAAGCAGGGTGGAGCATAGAACACAGGCTGGAGGGAGAAGGCTGTGGCAGAGAGCAGGAGGCAGAGGGTCACACAGTCGTCCCGATTTTGGATTGAATGGTGTGATGGGATCGGCCTACTCTGGATCTGCGTCCGCGTCTCAGAAGCAGCCCCCGGGAGCTGCACTCTCCTCCAGCAGGCAAAGCCAGCACTAACCGGGCGTGTCCTGCAAGGCCGGGTGTGTGTGTTCCGGAGCCTTGGCTGCTGTCTGAGCTGGGACGTAGGTGGTCTCCTTACTGACTACCCCTGTGGTTCCCACAGGAGAAGCTGTGGATGGCAACCTGGAGCCTGGTCCAGTAGCTGGCCTTGTGGCCACTTTGGTGTCTGACTTGGAAGTAAGATCTGGCTCTGCAGGGGAGTGCAAGACATGGACAATGAAAACATTGAGAACAGTGTCTTTTCTCAGCTGCAGAAGAGAATGGACCAACACCTTCTCCCGTGAGCCCACCCCGGCCAGTCCTCTCCCAGAAAACTCCTCCACAGCTCTGGGGGAAGAGCCCTTGAGTGGGTGACATCTTCGTCCGTTCTGAATGGCCAAGAGGCTTTTATGGGCACTAGCGGATTTATGACTATTTATCATGGGCCACATAAGCTAACGATCTCAAAGATCTGAGTAGAATCAGGCACTGGAGAAGTGGTTACCAGGAGATCCAGCTCAGACAAACAAGTGGAACTGAGGATTTCCCTGGTTGTCCATAGGACAAGTATCCACCTGCCAATGCAGCGAAGAGGTGGTTCGACCCCTAGTCTGGGAAGATCCCTCATGCTGTGGAGCAACGAAGCCAGTGTACCACAACTGCTGAGGCTGTGCTCCAGAGCCCACCAGCCTCAACTACTGAACCCACGCTCTGCAATAAGAGAAGCCACGGCAGTGAGAAGCCTGAGCACTGCAACTAGAGAGAGCCCTCGCACAGCGACAAAAAACCAGTGCAACCAAAAAATAAATGAACAAAAATAATTAAGAAGAGTGGAACGGTACTTGCCAAAGACATCAGGATGCTAATTTTGGTTTACTTTTTTCATACTGGCACAAAACTTTTGAAATAAGGGGAACCTGGGATTCAGCCCATCTGACCTTTAGAAAGTGGACCTGAGAGATGTGTCTTGGCTCAGCGCCCATCTCTGGGAGGAGGCTGAGCCACCTGCCATGCGTTGAGGTCCTTGACCTCCCATCCCTCACTGGCCAGCAGCTGCCACAACCCGTAGGGTGCAGTAGCACAACCCTGCTGTTCTGTTTCCGTGGTGAGTGGGTCTTCCAGTGTGATAATACAGTCCTGATGAGCCCAGCCCTGGAGCAGAAGCTGTGATCACACATCCTGGGCTATCCGGCCCCCTGTTAGAGCCTCTGCCCCACGCTCTCCCAGGCCCGTGCGCCAGAGGAGTCATCATGCCCTTTCACCCTCTGTCAGCACCTCGTAGGGCCCAGGCGCTCTGCAGACCATGCTCCCCCTGACCCGGGGCAGGCCCATGAGATGCCCCTGGCCCCAGCACCCACCCTGGAGGTTACGCTCACACTGGAGATTTCCCTGCGCGGCTGAAATCTGCCAAATGCTTGGGGCACGAAAGCCAGGCTGAGGGAGGTCCCTCGAGCCAGCTGTGACTTGGGTCAAAGAGGTTGTGGGAACCCCAGCCTCTTCCTTCCATTTGTCATCAGCTCAGTAACTGGGAGGAAACCCTTACTCCACCCCGCCACCTTCCCTTCAGCGATGGTTCTCAGCCGTGTCCCCCTGAGGGTCCCAGGAGAGCTTCTGGAACTCCAGTAACTAGGCGCTCCCCAGACCACCCAGAGTTCCAGAAGATACAGTGAGCATCCTCACTTAAGAACTGGATCTCGAGGGAGGCGGCCCGAGAAACGCTGTCAACCACCGTGGGATGGCTGCGCCTAGAGGGAAAGGAGGAGACGGGGCCAGGAGAAGCCTGGCCCTGAGGCTTCCCTGATGGCTCAGTGGTAAAGAAGCCACCTGCCGACGCAGGAGACGCAGGTTTGATCCCCAGCCCAGGAAGCTCCCACATGCTGCAGGGCAACTAAACCGAGATGCCACAACTAGTGAGTCAGCGCGCTAGAGCCCTGGAGCCACAACTCCTGATCCACGAGCTGCAACTTCTGAAGCCTGGGTGCCTGGAGCCTGTGCTGCCGCAGCAAGAGAAGCCACAGCAATGAGAAACCCATGCACCACAACTCGAGCATAGCCCTTGCTCGCCGCAGCTAGAGAAAAGCCTAAGCATCAACAAAGACCCAGCACAGCCAAAATAAATGAAAAATAAATAAAAACCTCACACTGGGTAACGGGCCACAGAGAATCAGGGGTCAAGAGAGGGTGTCAGAAGACACAGGGCAAGTCTTCCCAGGATATTTTGCATCCAAGAGCTCAGATTTTCTTAACAGAGCAGAGGAAACCAAGGTAGAGTTTGCCTAAGACTCGGTCAAAATGCAGAACCCTGGCAGCTTTGTGCAAGTGTCTGTACCAAAACAACCATGGGTAGGGTTGTTGGGAGATGGTATGCCTCGGTCTCTCCCAGTTCTGCACATCTTGCCAGCGGAGGCGCCATCTTTTCCAGGATGCTTAGATGGCCTTGGCAGGTGGAGACAGTACCTCCCCCTGGAGCACAGGGCAGATGTGTTCACACCAACAGTAAAACAACAGGCTTCTGCTCAGGCTCCCTCCTCTCCAGGGATGTCCGCCACCCACACAGGCACCCGCTTAGGCCTGTTTAAGGCACGTGGGGACGAGGGACTTGATGAAATCTGCCAGTGGCCCTGCTGCCTGCAGTACCAAGTAAGAGAGTCCTCCGTCTCCGATCCAGGAGGGTCGGGTTTTCTGCCAGTGCCCATGAGGCCCAGGAAGGCTGATATGCAAGGTGGGCAGGACCTCAGCCCCCTGTTCCCCACCCCCCTCATTCTTGAAGCTATGCATCTGAAACGAGGTGTGATCCGGCCTAGTAAGAGTGGATTTTAAACCATTGTGAATTGTGCACCCGTGAAGCCTGGCTGTCAGGCAACTTTGGTTGAAAAGAGACAATGAAGCTAATGTCAACTCTTATCCTTGACGTGAATAAGGGGTGTTTGCGGTGGAACCCCGGCAGTGGCCCACGGATCTGCAGGCTCTCTGTGGACCCAGGGCAGCCGGGAATGGGGGTCCTGAGAGGGTCTGCGGCATTCCTACCTTTTCCGGAGGGGGTGGGGCTCTCTGGCTCTGGGGTCAACCCTGTCGGCGCTGCTGTGGAGGGTGGCCTTTGGTGACTCAGGGAGGGGTCTCCTAGAGAGAGGATAACCACACGGCATTTATGATCCCGAGGGCGGAAGCTGGGGTGGCTTCAGGACTGGATGTAGATAAAAGAATAATAATAAGTGTATAATTTAAATAAACAATATGTTTATAATTTAAAGTGGACACATTTGGCCACCCAGGCCTAGCCAGACACACAGGAGATAAACAGCTGTTGGTCCGCAGTTCGCAGAGCAAACAGACTGCACAAGTTCAGTGGCAAGTGTCTTGTCTTTGGCTACAATGATGGCAATGATATCAACTCAGCTTTTTAATGCTGGCTTTTCCATGAGAAAACAAACGATTACTCAATGGATTGTTTTTGGCACAGGTTGCTGGGGATCATGGAAGGAGTGGTTAGTAGTAAAAGGTGGGGCTTTGGGGGCTAAGACTTAAAGGTTCCCCCAGTCTTCGGTTCTAAACCTCTATGATTCTAGGCTCACCCCCATCTTTCATTCCCCCTACCCCACCCTGCAACCCACCCTGTTCAGTTCAACATCCTTGATTCATTCACCCAGAGGAACTGGAACATTGAGGAAATGCCCGCTTTCTCTACAGTAGGAAGCCCTGAATTTTGCCCCTGGACTACAGTTCCAGTGGGTCCCCGGGCTAGACTGAGGAAGACAGCTGTGCTCTCCCCAAAGTTACTGCTCAGACCTGGCCTCACCCAGCCCGTTCCCATGGTCCCAACGGTCCATGCGGTGGGCACCCTGTTCCCAGCCCAGCGATGCCTCTGCTACAAGCAGAAGGCTTGTCTGGCCTCTGAGCCCTTGCACGGTGGCCACGCGGTGGCGGGACAGGGGCACAGGGTGATCTCAACACTACAGATTCAATAGGAAGACTGGCTTTTCAAGGAGTCCTCCCGCCATGAATCTGCTCTTGAACAACCCTGTTTGTCTGCTTTCCCCGGAGAGAAGCTGAGACTGTCCACAAATGTTACGTGAGATCGTATCCCACCTGGACACACACCATGTGTTCAGTAACTATTTAACTCATCCTTCTCTTGGAAGGCTATGCTCCTTCCTTCTCTAGAGTACAGGGCTTAGTCTTCCTGAAAATAACACTGCTGGCTTCCACTCTAAGATTCTTTGACTTCTCCCGGCATGGTTTTCCAGCTGTGGATTTTTTTTCTCTTTAAAGGTGGGGCAGTTCCATAGATGTCTCCTCATTCTTGGTCTGGAGCTCCGGCTGGATCCCAGATGATGTCTGGACCAGGAGGTCTCTGCTCCATGGGTCTCTCCACTTCTCTCAGGGCAGGTGCCAACAGGAGGAAGGGCAGTGATTTCCCTGTGGGCTGTCCCCTGGGGAGGAATCGGGCAGCCCGCCAGGGAGCAAGGTGCTGTGAGCAAACATCTCTGTCTGTAGCCCAGTTCTTGCTTCTGTGATCTAAAGCACTGATGGTAATAATAGTTAATATTTACCAGAGTTTGTTTACTCCTCTTACAACCCCCCATGTTGAAAGGCCCTGATGAATCAGGCCCATTTTCTTGATGAGGAACCAAGAGATCCAAGACATTGAGGCCCTTGCCCAAGGTCTCATGGATGGTTATGTGGCAGAGTCAGGATTTGAACCCAGAACTGTGTGACCCCCAGAGCCCACATAGTTCCCCCTCTTTGAGGTGTGTTTAGAGGCGCATTGGTTTATTTAGCCTCAGTCCTCAACCCAGACGTCTAGGCTCCCTCATCAGCTGCCCGTACTGCGGTCTGCTCTCTGCGTGGCCGTGGCAAAAGGGGTGGAGGGACAGTGCTGGGACGGCCACTTACTGATGCACTTGAGGTTGGGAGTGGTCCAGTGGGCGACTTTCGCGGTCTCGTTAAACACACACTGGGTCAGGCTGGAGGTCCCAGCTTTACGCTTGAAGCCAGAATTACAAACATACCGCTCCCTGGAGTTGATGCTGTAATTCTTGACCCGGATGTCTGCATGCTCCACAGATGTGGGAGTCGGGCAGGTGATGCCTACAAAAGTGTAGACGAGAGGGAACATGTGAGCAGATTGCAGCTTGCTCTGCGGGAGGCTCGGGTGGAAGTCAGTCACTTTAAACCTGAGGGACCCTAGGGATCCACCCCCAGATTCAAGCATGTGGAAGATGCCGAGTAAGGGCGCCCACCGTCTGGAAGTGGTCCAGGATCTTGCTTTAAGAGCCAGCCATTGAGCATCATTCGAGCCTCGGGGGCCATCAGTGGAGACCCCTCTCCCTGCCCTCCACCCCCGTTAGTCTCCAGCCTCCATATCTCTCAAACATATCCACCTCTGTCTCTCTCTACCCTGCCTCTCTTGCCTGAACAGCAAAAGGCTCCAGGTTGCTACCTTTAACAAACCTTTAATCCATTTGCACAAGGCAGATGGCATCATCTTCATTTTTTAAATAGTTTATGTATTTATTTCTTTGGCTGCACCGGGTCTTAGTTGTGGCATTCAGGATCTTTAGTTGTGGCATGTGAGATCTTTAGTTGCTGTATGTGGGATCTACTTCCCCAACCAGGGATGAAACCCGCCCCCCCCCCCACCCCCCGCATTGGGAATGTGGAGTCTTAACCACTGGACCACCAGGAAGTCCCCAGCAGCATCTTTATAAATGCATATTTGATGACTTCACTCTTTCCTGGTTGCCCACTGCCATCTTTCCTAAGCTGAGTTTAATGTCACTTCCTTAGGAAAGCCCTCCCTCACCCCTACAGTCCCCTGAGTCCCAGAGTTCTGTGCCCTTTTCCTCTATAGTGGGGTCCATCCACAGCTGTATTTAAGACACAGAGCCTTGAGGAAGGCTCTGCTGTTCCCGTCTGCCGCTCCAGCTATTCTTGCCCCTGGCCACACTAGCCTTTGACCCCTCACCACCCCCCATGCCTTCACCATGCCCCTCTGCCTCCCCCCACCCCACCCTTCCTAGCTTAGTTCAATGCCACTTCCTCGGGAAAGCCCTCCCTCACAAGGGTCCTCAGTTCTTACAAGGTGAGGACCCAGCCAGGTTACCACCTTTCCTCCAAAGTGGCCTCCTCTAAGACTGAGTCCCACTCAAAGCCAGGAAGAGTCTATTGCAGCTCAAGTTTCAAAGCAAGATTTTCCTGTAGCCACTTGAAACAACTGTATGATTTCTTAATGCTCTTTTCCTTATCAATTCAGTACATGATTAGGTTTTCTTGTGCATGGAAGAGACGGGAGAACTCATTTCTGAGGGCAAGCCTTGCATGTGTGAGGCAGTCGAGGCAGCTGAGGGTGGGCTATGCTGGAGGCAAAGTCCCACGGAGAGAAATTCCTCAATAGCATTTGCCATTGTCCTGGAGGCTCCCTTCTCAGTTACTGAAGGGTGTGTCTATGTGGAGTGGCTCGTTGGTTGGGTGCCTGGCTGCCCACAGCTGCCTGGGGAGCTGACTTCTGGGTTCCGGGTTAGGAAATGAGAAATGAGTAAGTCTCCACTGAGCCCCTGGAGCATCAGGAGGCAAGAGAAGGGAGTGAAGTAATCTTTCTGCCAGGGAGGGACTCTGAGGGGAAGACTGAATGTAGCGCCAGTTGGATTCACAGACTGGAGGAGGAAGGCACCTTAACTGCCCCTGTGCCAGGGGTCAGCAAACTAGGGCCCAAGGGCCAAATCCAGCCTGCCATATACTTTTGCCAATAAAGTTTTATTAGCACACAGCCTTGCTCATTCATTTATGAAGATAGAGGCTTTCACTCTGCAACAGCAGGACCGAATTGTTGCAACAGAGATCTAAATTATTTACTTCCTGGCCCCTTTCAGGAACAGCCTGCCCCAGGCTGTGTAGCCTTGAAACAAACCACTGCCCTTGTTACTTCAGTGCATAAATAACTTTCTTTTTTTTTTCCCAGCTGAGTGAGTCAACACAGAACTAATGCAGTCCTCTGAGTAACTGAAGTTGACAAAAGTAATATTGCCTTGCCAAAAAAGAAAAACCTCCCCACATGGCAAAACTCCATGTAAGTCAGAAGACAAATGACCAAACTGGAAAAAAAAACAAACTGCATTTTCTATCACATAGGGTTAACTTCTCTCATGTCAAGAGCTCCTGAAAGTCAATCAAAACACTTCCAATCCCAAGGAAAAATAGGAAAAGAGTATAAACAGGAACTTGACAGAAAAGGAAATACAAATGTTTTTAACTATATTTAAAAAATACTCAACCTCAGTCATAATGAAGGAAATGTAAAATAAAACTACCTAAGACAGTGATTTCAGTTCCCAAGTTGGAACAGAGCCAGGAGTTGGTTACTACACCATTACTTGCATGTTGCTTATACCAGCCCCAAGGGAGACATACTTGCAATCTAAATACCCATGCATTTTGATCCTGCAATTCTGTTCTCAGGGATTTTATTTTACAGCTATATCTGCATTCCTGTGAAACGTTATTACAACACTTATGCACATACCCTTGAACTCAGCAGTTCCACCTCTAGGATTTGCCTTCCTGGTGTATTTATGAAGTGAGTGTGTACAACGTTATCCATTATAATAGCCAGTAAATTGCCCTGTATGTCGTCAGTAGGAGAATAAATAAATTACAACAGAGATTATAGCACCACTGTACCATGAAGTCCTACCCAGCTCTTTACAATAGAAATTAGAAAAAAAAAAAAAGAAAGTTGTTTATGCACTGAAGTGGAGAGATTTCCAGGATAAACTGTTAGGTTTGGAAGAAAAGGAACAGAGCACTGTATATTATACACTACCCTCAGTGAGAAATGAAGCAACACATTGATCCAGTTTTTTGTTTATACATAAAATCTGCAGAAGTATACACAAGAAACGATTCGCACTGGAGGTGAGGTAGCTGAGAGGTAAGATTGCTGCCTTTTCACGCTTTCTGGATTTTTTTTTTTCATTTGTTTTTTTGCTTTCTGGATTTTTAATGGTGCAAATGCTTTACCCATTAAAAATGCTTCTGAAATGTTTTGTAATTCTGTTTCCTCTGCTGATGTTTACACAGGGTTGTTTTTTTTTTTTTTCACGATATATGCTGGAGTAACAATCAAAATAGCTAGCAACCAGACAGTGGCCTGATTCAGACAGCAAACAATCAGAATAGCTGCTGGCATTAACCTGGACCTGGTGGGGTGACCACAGGCCACAAATCAAAAGCCATACCAATGATGAGGACTGGCAGAATATCAGTCATGTAGATATACTATATACTGTTTTAAATATATGAAATACTTCATAATAAAAAAGTAGGGGATGGGATTTAAAAATATCCCACCACAGGAAGTCAGAAACCACAGGACAAAACGTGTTCATTGCTTTTACTGTAACACCATGCCGCCTCTGCGTGGAGCCCTAGCTTTCTGCTTTCCTGCCTGACCCTCTGCCCAGGGCTTGCCCATCTTCTCCTTCAGAAAGCGCTCTCTGGGTTTCCACACTCCCCGGCTGCTAGCCTAGGTGCAGATGTCAGAGAATCACTGCCAGAATCAGTGGGACACGTACTCAACCTCTCAGGGTCACCACTTCCTGAACCCCTTCTGCCACATCCTGCTGGCTAGGAGGGCCTCTTTAGATATCAAATCAGAGGGAGCCAGTTCCAAATTCAGAGTGTGGTTGGAACAGTCTACGGTCAAGTGCTCAGCAGTCTGCAGACAGGCCAGCCCACCCCTGGGTCAGCTGTCAGACCCTCCCCTCCTGCTTCAGGGTGTATTGCCAAGGTGTCAGCATCCTCATACCTGAACACACCTGAGCACACCTGAGTCCAGTGGGTCAGTCACTCCAGGCTTTACTTTGGTCTTCCTAGTCTCAGAAGGGAAAATAGCTTGTTTGATTTTCATTCTTAATCCAACCCTGACTCTTCTTTTAAAACCCCATCAACATCTAATATTAGATTTTTAAAATATTTATGTACTTATTTAGGGTGCACTGGGTCTCAGTTACCACATATAGCATCTAGTTCCCCAATCAAGGAGCATGAAGCCTTAGCCATTGGACCACAAGAGAGGTCCCTAATATTACATTTTAAAAACTCTAATATCCAGCTTGCTGTCCTTTGTCACTCCATCCTGATGCTGACAATGCTGTCTTTACTTACAGTGATTCTATAGTGGACACAGCATTTTCATCCCCTTTTCAATGAGATCATAAGATAATCATTATTTTAATGTATCAGTTTTCTAAAAAGAATTTTTTTTTTCCTATTAACTTGTGTGAAAAGAGTTCATGGGAGAAGCGATCTGGCTGTTTAGGCATACTTCCTTCCTCCTCCTCTCTCTCCATCTGAAGTCTGGGTTGCATCTTGCTCATCTGAATCCCTTCCCAAACATTTTTATTTGCCTTGTAGTCCTCAAGTTCAGCTCCATCCTCTGATTCCAATTTCAAATCATGTTTTGAATCTCTTGATCTTTCCTTGGTCACCTTTTTTTTTTTTGGTCTTCACTGTTTCTATGTTGTTTTCAGATTTGAGATTGTGTGTCAGCAAATTGTCCTACATCTTCTAAATCTGGAAATCCTTTCCTCCATTTAGGCAGTGGATTTCAGCTTTGAGTGTTTGTGGCACTCTGAAATAAAACATTTGCCCTGTCACTCGAGGGGATTTAAAAAGTTGAGGCCATGGCAACCGTGTCAGTAAGAGCCACAAAGAATCACTGCTACAGTGTAAGGACACCGAGCTAGTATGTCATTCTGCAGAGCTGCCTGCTATGTGGGTGGGACAGTTCATTGCATGTATAAGTACCTAAATTTATGGCATATGTAATAATTCTAAGTTTTGGGCAGGCCTCAGTAAATAGGCAGTCTTCTCCATGGTGGTCTGACTTCACCTTAGATGCGTAGTTAATCTGTGACACAGTAAAGATGTGTGTGAGCGCCCTGGCAGGACGGAAGGAGCGTTCCTGCTCCTTGGCACTTGGGGGATGGCTGCCCTTGCAGCTCCCGCTGTCACTCATCTGCGGCCCCCACGGGTGGCAGAGCAGCTCCTCCAGCCCTGTGACCCTTTGCTGCAGCTTCTCCCGCCTTTGGGCCAGGTGTGCCCAGCTCCAGGATGAGGAGCGCCCCTTGTGGAAGCTGGAGTCTCACAGGGAAGATGAAGGACCCACATGGGTTCCAGCTCTGCCTCTCAGCTCCCACGTGGCTCTTGCTTCCCCCTGTTTTATGTCCATCTTCCCACCGGACCATGACCTGGAGGCTCCAGCTTCAGACGCAGAAAGGACAGCTTATCTAGATGGTAACCGGCTCCCACAGCAGCAGGAGGTGGTTCTGTTCCTCTTAGATTCTTTGGACCACAGTCCTGACCAACACAGTCTCAAAGTATCTTCCCACAGTTGGTTACTAGTTACAATGGGGAAAATGGTAACTACATTGCTTCCCACAATTGGTTACTAGTTACAACAGGGAAAATGGTAACTACCTCAAAAAAAGCTGACAACTGCCACCTGAACCAAGTGATCAGACATCACAGGGACTTCCCCCTGGTGGTCTAGTGGCTATGACACTGCGTCCCCAGTGCAGGGGGCCTAGGTTCGATCCCTGGTCAGGGAACTACATCCTGCATGCTGCAACTAACGATCCCACATGCTGCATGTGGGAACTACATCCTGCATGCTGCAGCTAAAGATCCCACATGCTGCATGTGGGAACTACACCCTGCATGCCGCAACTAAAGATCCCACATGCTGCATGTGGGAACTACATCCTGCATGCTGCAACTAAGACCTGGTGTGGTCAAATAAATAAATTAAATATTAGATAAAAAGAAGTAATATCACCAACATGGGGTTATAATAGCTGTCATATGCCTCCTGACCTGATTCACTGCTAAGGACACAGGATCACATCTGTGGTCTCCCTCCCCCAAATCCATAAGCTGAATCTAACCATGAGGAAACATTCAGAATGTTCCAGACTGAAAGAGGCCAAAGAGATATGATAACTAAATGTTACACGTGGTCCTAGATTAGATCCAGAATTAGGAAGAAAACAGCTAAAAGGACATTAATGGGACAACTGATAAAATTTGAAAAAATGGACCTCGTATTAGATAATATTATTATGCCAAGATTAAATGTCCTAATTTTGATAGTTGTACTGTGATCTGGTAAGAGTGTTGTGTTTTAGGAAGGTATGTAAGAAAATGTGTTCTTAGGAAATATACATTGAAATATCTAGGCATAAATATTTCAAGCATAATGTGGCAAACAGTTTAGATGCTTCAGAAGAAGATGTACATGTAATATAAATATGCAAATGTACATATATTTAGAGAGAGGGGGAAACAGTAACTAAAATGGTGGTCCAGTGGTCAGGAATCTGCTTTGCAGTGCAGGGGACATGGGTTTGATCCCTGGTTGGGGAACTAAGATCCCACATGCCACAGAGCATCTAAGTCCATGTGCCACAAGTTGAGAGTCTGCACCACAATCTCGCATGACGCAACTAAGACCCGACAAACCATAGAAATAAATTAAAAAAAAAGAAAATTGGGCAAAATGTAAACAGTTGGCAAAGCTGGGTACAAGGTATTCAGAAGGTCTTTGTACTGTCTTTACAACTTCCTGGTGAGTTTGAGGTGGTATTGGAATAAATAAAGGTTAAAAAATAAGTACGCATCCAAATAAAAATTAGCTGAGTGGTGCCTGGGGCCCTTTCCTTGAGATTTCCTCTTGAAGGAAACTCTACGGGCCCTCTACAGCTCAGACCACGATTACCTTTTGGTCAGGAAAATCTTTGATTATTTCCCTCACTGTGATTTTCATGGTGCTGACTGCCCCTCGTTACCTGTCCTCTCTTCACACCTTTTAACGCTTCTTCCTCATTTCCCCGGGGCCAGTAGTGGTGCTTCCACTCTTTCTACACTTGGTCTTTTTTTTTTTTTTTTTAAATATTTATTTATTTTGCTGCTCTGGGTCTTTTTAAAAATTTGATTATGTTATTTTTTTATTCTTGGCTGTGCTGGGTCTTTGCTGCTGCATGGGCTTTTCTCTAGTTGTGGTGAGCCGGGGCTCCTCTAGGTGCGGTGCTGGGCTTCTGATTGCCGTGGCCTTTCTTGTTGCTCTAGGGCCCGAGAGCTTCAGTAGTTGCGGCTCTAGAGCACAAACTCAGTCGTTGTGGCACACAGGCTTAGCTGCTCTGCAGCATATGGGATCTCCCCGGAACAGGGATCGAAACCAAGTCTCTGGCATGGGCAGGCAGATTCTTTACCACTGAGCTACCAGGGAAGCCCTGCTCCGGGTCTTACCTGCAGCATGTGGGATCTTTTAGTTGCAGCTCGCAGGCTATAGCCAAGAGTTCTACATTGTCCCCGATGGGAGTGTTCGCCTCCATCAGGGCCGCACTGGAGGTCTTTCTCTGCCTCACCAACTGCTCTTTACTGCCTTTACCCTCCTCTTCTACCATCCTTGTCAGCACGTCTCAGATGTGCACCAGAACCGTCTGGAGGGCCTGTGACAACACAGGGTACTGCACCCTCTTCTTGGAACTCCTGAGTTAGCAGGTCCTGGGCAGGAGCCACGCATCTCACTTCCTAACCCTAACCCTAACAAGCTCCAGGTGATGACGATGCTGCCGGCCCAGGGACCATGCCCTCTGCTATTTAAAGGTGCAGAAGAGCCTCGGCACCACAGCAAGTTACCTTTCAGCATGGAAACTGCTTGTTCATACTTTTTCAGGTCCTGGTCTTGGTTCTATCAGGGAGGATTTCTTTTACAGGTTCTTCCGGCTGTGCTTTTCTGAATTTCTGTTCTAATCCTTTTTCATTGGATCTAATTCTCCCCCACCTCCAGCTCAAAAATGTTCTGTTGGTGTGTTTGTGTGTGTCAAGCTTGACAGTACCACACCACAAAATCTTAAATTAAATCTCAGATTTTTGCTACCAAAATCCTAAATCTGTACCTGTGGGGCTTTGCTATTTATGAACAGAGCTGGGGAAGTATTTAGAGGTGGAGGGGTGGGTTGAGTGGAGAGGGACGACCATAAAACTCAACCCTGGAAACATTTGACCATGACCAGCACAGATAGTCCCATAAAAACGCTAGACTCTGTTCTATGATAAAGTGTTCCTTCCTACTGTGGGAGCCTGAATGGACCTTGGACCTTTGGACCTCTCAGGGTACATTACTGATGGCTGGACGGTCTCTCCAGTCCCAGAGGAGTAATTCCAGAGAATACAGCAGACGGGAGAGGGCTTAGCAAAGACGGGATTTAGTCGGCAAGAGAGTGTTTAGCTGGTTTCCTTCTTTATGCCAGGTCTGGTCTCTGGAGCTGACACCATTGTGGTCTTGGCCTTGGGAGAGTCTGTAATGTCAGAGTCAAGTGCTGAGCCTCTCTGCCAGAGGTTGTTCTGAAACCTTAGCAGGGGGGAGACTCAGAACCCCTGCCTCACCCCAAACACCATACATACAGTGACTCTCAGGACCAGTCCATTTCCTCGGAATTGCAAAGGCAAAGTGCTCAAAGCTGTACCTGTCTTTTTGTGACCAGCATATTTCAGTTAAAGGGCTTCCCTGGTGGCTCAGATGGTAAAGAATCTGCCTGCAGTGCAGGAGACCTGGGTTTGATCCCTAGATGGGGAAGATCCCTTGGAGGAGGGCATGGCAACCCATTCCAGTATTCTTGCCTGGAGAATTCCATGGACAGAGGAGCCTGGTGGGCTACAGTCCATGGTATCACAAAGAGTCAGACATGACTGAGTGACTAACACACTATTTCATTTAGCATAATCAATATTGTAGCATATTTCAAAACCTCCTTCCTGTTTAATGCTAAATATTGCACTGTATGTATAGACCACATTTTGATTGTTATTCATCTGCTGATGGACACTTGTGTTGCTTCCACGATTTACTTACTGTGAGTAATGCTGCTATGATCATAGGTGCACAAATATCTCTTTAAGACCCTACTTTCTTATCTTCGTTCCTCTGTATATAACGTATCTTTATTCTTTGATCATGATTTTCTCTTTCTCCGTATTTTTCAGCAGTCTGAATATGATGTGTCTAGCATGAGATTGGGGCTTCCCTGGTAGCTCAGACAGTAAAGCGTCTGCCTGCAATTCAGGAGACCTGGGTTCAATCCCCGGGTCGGGAAGATCCCCTGGAGAAGGAAATGGCAATCCACTCCAGTACTCTTGTCTGGGAAATTCCACAGATGGAGGAGCCTGGTAGGCTACAGTTCACGGGATCGCAAAGAGTCGGATGTGACTGAGCAACTTCACTGAGCATGAGATTATTTCAAGGGGGTGGCATTCATCCTGCTTGGTGTTCTCTCAGCTTCCTGGATCTGTAATTGAATATCTTTTATAAATTTGGAGAAATTCTCAACTATTATCTCTTCAAATATTTCTTCTGCTCTATTCTCTTTTGTTTCTGGAGTTCTGATTACACATATATTAAACCACTTCCTACTGTACCACAGCTCTTGGATATTCTGTTCTGTGTCTTTGTTTTCCCGCTCATTTTTGCTCTTTGTGTTGCTGTTAGAGTAATTTGTACTGACCTATCTTCAAGTTTTGGAGAAGGCAATGGCACCCCACTCCAGTACTCTTGCCTGGAAAAATCCCATGGATGGAGGAGCCTGGTAGGCTACAGTCCATGGGGTTGCAAAGAGTCGGACACGACTGAGCGACTTCACTTTCACTTTTCTTTATATTCAAGTTTACTGATTCTATTCTTGGCTGTGTCAAGTGCTCTGATAAGCTTGTCAAAGGTTTGCTTCATTTCTATTGTTTTTAAATTTTTTCTAACATTACCATTTGAGACTTTCTCATGATTTCCATTTCTCAGCTGAAATTCCCCCTTTACTCATGAATGCTATCTTTTCCATCTGAGCCTTTAACAAATTAATGATATTGAGCTAGCGAAAAGTTTCCTTTGTTTTTTTTTTCCAAAAGATGGCTCTCATAGAGCTTAGCTGTCTTTAACTTCATTGGAAACAATTTTGTTAGATTGTATTGTGACAACTCATATCAGCATACATTTTTAAAAACTTATCAAAATTGGTGAATTTGTATGTAGCCATTTTAATATTGAAGACGGAAGAAAAAAGCAACATTTTTGGCATATCGTGCATTATTATTTCAGGAAAGGTAAAAGCACAACTGCAATGCAGAAAAATATTTGTGCAGTATGGAGACCATGCTGTGACTAATCGAACATGTCAAAAGTGGTTTGCAAAGTTTCATGCTGGAGATTTCTTACTGGATGATGCTCCATGATTGAGCAGACCAGTTGAAGTTGATAGTAATCAAATTGAGACATTAATTGAGAACAATCAATTAATTGTTATATCATGTAGGCGACTGCCAACATACTGAAAATATCCAAACCAAGGGTTGAATATCCCGTGCACCAGGTTGTTTATATTCATCGCTTTGATGTTTGGGTTCCACAAAGTTAAGCAAAAAAAAAACCAAAACCTTCTTGACTGTATTTCCACATGCGACTCTCCACTTAAATGTAATCCCTTCCATTTTTAAAACACATTGTGACAAGTGATGAAAAGTGGACACTGTAGAATAATGCAGAATGGAAAAGATAGTGGGCCAGGTGAAATGAACCACCACCAACCACACCAAAGGCCAGTCTTCATCCAAAGAAAGTGAAGCTGTGTATATGGTGGGATTGGAAGGGAGTCCTATATTATGAACTCCTTCTGGAAAACCAAACGATTAATTCCAACAAACACTGCTCCCAATTAGACCAACAGAAAGCAACACTCAGCAAAAAGCGTCCAGAATTAGTCAACAGAAAATGTATACACATCAGGATAACGCAAGATCACTGTTTCTTTAACACCCAGGCCAAAAACTGTTGCAGCTTGACTGGAAAGTTCTGATTCATCTGCCATATACACCAGACACTGCACCTTTAGATGTCCATTTATTTCAGTCTTTACAAATTAATGGGAAAACTTTCAATTCCCTGGAAGACTGACTGTATAAGGCACTTGGAACAGTTGTTTGCTCAAAAGATACAAAGTTTTGGGAAGATGGAATTATGAAATTGCCTGAAAAAAAATGGCAGAAGGTAGTGGAACAAAACAGTGAATACGTTGCTGAACAAAGTTCTTGGTAAAAAAAAAAAAAAAGAAAGAAAGAAAAAAAAAAAGAAAGTTCTTGGTGACAATGAAAAATGTGTCTTTTATTTTTACTTAAAAAACTGAAGGAACTTTTTGGCCAACCCAACAGTTTCTTTAATTTCCAGTCTGATAGTTTCAATTTCTGGGTCATTGGTGAGTCTTGCTTATTGCTTTCGATCCCTGGGTCGGGAAGATCCCCTGGAGGAGGAAATGGCAACCCAGTCCAGTATTCTTGCCTGGAAAATCCCATGGATGGAGGAGCCTGGTAGGCTATAGTCCACGGGGTCCCAAAGAGTCGGACACGACTGAGCAACTTCACTTTCACTTCATAGTGGGACTTTTCTGTTGTTGCGACATACAGACATACAGTATGTTGAGACATATTTTTTTGTATGTCTCAATTTTTGATTGAATGCTTAATCATAGTTGTAGAACTGAGATAAACAGTATTTACGCCTGAAAGTGTGAACACTTCTAATGCTTAACTGATGACGTGGGGAAGGTTGAGTCAGTCAAGGCAGTTGTTGAATTGGATTTAGATTTTGTTGTTGCTACGGTTACCTTCAGAATATCATTGGCTTCAAATTCCCCCAGTTTTTTTTTAGCGGGGGGTGGGGAAGGGCGGCGCAGGGCGGGGACCGTGCTGGGTCTTGGCTGCACTGAGCAGGGTCTCCTCTCTCATTGCTGTGTGCAGGCTTCTCACTGCAGTGGCGTCTCTTGTTGCAGAGCATGGCTCCAGGGCACACACAGGTTTCAGTAGTTGCTGCTCCAGGCTCAAGAGCCAGGCTCAGTAGTTGTGGCACACACTCTTAGTTGCTCTGTGGCACGTGGGACATTCCTGCGCAGGGATCGAACCTCTGTCTCCTGCATTGGCAGGTGAATTCTTTACCACTGTGCCACCAGGGAAGCCCTCTTTTAGTCTTTTCTTGTGCTTAGGGTGGATTTGAGTAAACTCTGGGAGAAAACGGAGGGCAGGGATCCTGGCGTGCTGCAATCCATGGGGCTGCAAACAGTCAGACACGACATAGTGACTGAGCAGCAACAAGTGCTTCGAGTGGGGGATGGAGTGGGGAGGTTTTTCTCAGTGTTCCTGCTCCACCTTCATCTTGTGTCCTTTTCAGTTTATCTAAACCGCAGGGGTTATCTCTCCACACTCCTGCCCACCCCGCCCTGGGCAGTTGACGGCTGCGCTTGTGACTTGGCGTTTGCTTGCTTGGATGGGGTGGGGTCCGGGGAAGCTGACTCTTGTCCGGGTCCAGCCTCAGTCTTAGGCAGGCCCGTTGTGCCTGGCGCTCAGGCTTGCAGCTTTCAGTCGCATTGCTTTTTCCTTTCATGGCAGCCAACCACACCCTTGTTATCTTTAACAGGTTTTGTTCTTGAAAAAGCTTCCACCCCCTCCTCCAGCAGCAGCAGTAGTGGGCCTCCAGTGGTGTTGGTATAGGATCTGTACCCAGGACCAAGTATATGTGGGGTTATTTAGGGACTTGACATTCTGTTCCATTGATGTATTTGTCTATTTGTTCATCTAGACACCCAATACCTTGCTGTCTTGATTATTGTAGCTTTATTGTTGAAGTCAGGTAGTGTAAATCCTCTGACTTTGTTAATCATTTTCAAAGTTGACTTTGGTCCTTTACTGGGTTATCGAATCAGTATATCAATTTCTAACTGGAAAAAAAAAAGCCTGCTGAAAGTTTGATTGGAATTGCATTAAATTTATAGATCAAGTTGGTGAAGAACTGACATCTTAATAGCACTGAGTCTTCTCAATACCCCCAAACACAGTCTTTCTTGATTTATTTAAGTCTTCAGTAATTTATCTCAGAAATGTTTTCTAGTTTTCAGTGTGTCAATTTTGTACACCTTTTGTCAATGTGTCCCTAAGTACTTCACATTTTTACTACAACACAAATGACATTGTGTTTATTTCAGTTTCTAATTGTTGCTCATATTTTGTATATTGACCTTTGTAAATTGATTGTGTACTCTGCAACTTTGCTCAACTTATTCCATTAGCATTTTTGTAGATTCCATGGGATTTTCTACACAGATGGTCCCATAGAAATTTCATGATTCCCTTTCATTTACCGTGTTGTCTTACTAACTGTAACGCTTTGCTGTATTATTGTAGTGTTTGCTTTCAGATCTGTAGTATATGTCTTTACCTCATCACAGCTCACCCACAGGTGAAATCATACTACTTCACATGTATAGAATAAGAACCTTGAACAATACACTCTCTTTCTCTCCATCCAGCCTTTTGCTATTCTGTCAAATGTTTTGCTTCTACTTATAAACACCACAATATATTATTATTATTTTTACTTTAAACAGCTGATTACATATTTTATTGGCTACAGATTTTAATAGATGTTTTCTATGTCTTATTCATCATTTCTGGGTGTTTTGTTTCAGGCAAAATTTTTCGGAATGTCTACTTTGTCATTTTACTGAAAAAGGAAGTCTACTTTCCATTGTGAACAGTGTGCATGTGTCTGTGCATGCTTAGTCTCTCAATTGCGTCAAACTCTTTGCAACGCCATGGACTGTAGCCCGCCAGGCTCCGGTGTCCATGGGATTTCCCAGGCAAGGATACTGGAGTAGGTTGCCATTCCCGTCTCCAGGGGATCTTCCCAACCCAGGGATCGAACCTGTGTCTCCTACATTGCAGGCGGATTCTTTACCACTGAGCCACCTGGGCAGCCAATCAACCACATATTGGCAAGTAACTCACTTTACAAAGCTAGACTCACACAATTGCAGTGGAGGTAACACATTTGATTGTGTCAATAATCTTCATCTCAGAAGCCTTAGTCACACCTTTTGATACTTCAATTATAATTTCTCTTCTCATAACATTGTTCTCTAGATGGTCAGTGAAGCAAATCTCACCTTGTTTCCAACACTGTAAGCTCCTGAATACAGTTCTCTGGTACTTATTACAGGAGCTAAGCCCAGTGTGTGATGGGTGTTTTCTGAAGTTAGTTTTTAGCTCATGAATCTACAGAATGGAATGGATGAAGTAATGGAAATGGGAGAAAATGTAAGATTCTTGGATTTTCAAAACTCTTGAGTAGGCAAAAAATATACATAACAAGTCCTAACGATTGTTTAAATGAAGTCACCAAAATATTTGTGTAGGGCCACACCTCTTTCTACTTCCCATAACCTGTGAATCAGACTTTTTTCTAACATGAGTAAGTGACCCTGGCCTACTCTCGAAACCAGAGTTCAAGGGTAGCAGGCTCCTCCCATTCTGTAAGAAAAGTCAGAATCCATTTCAGTATTTTCTGTCTCTTATTCTGCTGTTCAAACACCTACAGCAAGCTGACTGTGGTGGGAGACCAAGATGTATAGGATATGATCTCTGCCCTCGGGCTCACTGTGACACTGATGTAGCCAATGCATAAAAGCCTTTCTGTGTTTTCAGTAATCCATTTTCCCTCATTATTCTGGAAGCGCCAGCCAAGCCAACACACATTTTCCTCTTGGCACTCAGTGTGAGTACCCACTATACCCAGGTCATGCCTTTAACTCATCAACTCTCTTCTCTCAAGCTCGTTAACTGAGCCTCCCCGTCTACCTTTTGTGTGGTAGGTGGACTCATCACCATTCAAGTCCTTAAATTATGACTTCTGAAAGCTTGGGAGACTTGAGTAGCTGTAGGTTGAAGGACAAACAAAAGGGAAAGAATGAAATACATTCTATACTCAAAGGACTCAGGAGGAAATCTGCACCCCTCAGCCTTACCAACACTGCCTTGGTTCAGGGTTTCATCACCACTTACCGGAACTATTGCAAAAGCCTCCAGCTTAGCTTCCTGCCTCCAGACCCTCTTGCCTGCAATCTTTTGAAATGTATTCTCCACACTCTTGACAAGAGTAACCCTTTCACCACGTGCGTGAATGCTAAATCGCTTTAGTTATGTCCAACTCTTTGTGACCCCATGGACTGTAGCCCGCCAGGCTCCTCTCTCCATGGGATTTCCCAGGCAAGAATGCTGGATTGGGTTGCCATACTCTCTTCTAGGGGATATTCCTGACCCAAGGATCAAACCTGGGTCTCCCACATTGCAGGCGGAATCTTTACCGTCTGAGCCACTAGAGAAGTCCAACTTTTCCACCATACAGCTCCAGTTAACATCCCCCTGGACCCAGCCCTTAATTACCTCCCCACTATGCAGAAGAAAATCATCTTTCCAAGTAGAAACATTCAAATAACATTGATCATGTTTAATAAGTAACATGGATATGACTCCAAGAGTATGTACTAGGGGACTTTGTACATGTATTTACTTAGCTACGTGCTATTTGGTAAAATCAGTTTGGTAGAAGTGATCTAGCCCAATACAAGTTAGCTGGAGTGATGATTCTATTGAAAAAGAATATCCTCAAATGTTTCTGCCATTTAAAAAGACTTTGAGGGCTTTCCCCTTGCCTTATTTGTTCTATATAGCTAATTTTCATCCAACTTTTTTTACTCTATGATGTTTAGAATATCAGAGATTTTGAAACAACCTGAATATCCATCCTTTGGCAGGTAACAGAAGCCTACCAACAACTCTAACAATAAGGAACTATTTAAATAAGTCATAGAGGATTATAAAATATATGTATATAATGCACAGTTATATGCAGTGACTTTATAGAGCCCAATTTTGAGCAATCTACAAAATTTAGAAAGCCACAAAAACATTGCCAAACAAGATTGGTTGTAATTAAAGATGAATTAGAAAAAACTCAAAAATTCTAGCTCCTTTTTGTGTTACTTCTTTTGTAGTTTTACTTTTTTCCTTTCACTACAAAAGCAATGCAAATTACATCAGAAAGACAAGAAAAGGCAGACAACTACACAGACACAGATGCACACACACACGACGTATCATCTCTCGACTCTAGATCTTTAGTAAAGGCTGAATCATACAATGCATACTATTTGAAAGCAACCCCATTATTTATGCAATCCTCCACTGTTGGAAATTCAGGTTATTTCAACAAATCCCATATTTTGTACATTTAAGTTTGTATCACTTTTTTGCTATCAGTAACTGCACAAAGCAAAAATGAGATAAAAATGATATAAGTTTTTAGCAAAACTCCCCAGATGTCTGAAAAATGGCTTAATAATTTAAAAAATGTTTAAAGACATAAGTTGTACAACCACCCTTAAGCACACCAGCACCCTGCGTAACAAAACCCAGGCTGGTGAGCAGGGATATTCATCTTCAAACAAATCATCGTCGTCTCCAGCTGCTTTGGGCAAATCACCTGAAGCCTCACAGGTTACGAGCGTCTTTAAGAAGCTGCCTGGCCAAGATGATGCGTTCCCCCTCCAGATCAGGCCTCCTGAACCAGGACAGATGACAGCAACACGCTTTGTCTATTAGCACTGAAAACTAGCGGGAACAGATCTGAAACTATCATGTACCCACCTAGTCGTAAGGAAGGAGCTGCTCAGTATAATTCCTGACCAGAATCACACTGCCAAGTAGCAAATCTAATCATCTGTGTCCACTTCCCTTCTCAGTTCACTTAAAAACACCAGGGACCCTCTGTTCTCTTAGCTATTCATCCATTTTTACACCAGGAGAACGGCTACCCAGGTGGCATTAGAGGTAAAGAACCCGCCTGCCAATGCAGACCTGGGTTTGATCCCTGGAGGAGGGCATGGCAGTCCACTCCAATATTCTTGCCTGGAAAACCCCACAGACAGAGGAGCCTGATGTGCTACAATCCAAGGGGTCGCAGAGAGTAGAACACAAGGGAAGCACTTAGCATGCACACTGTCCTGATTACTGCAACTTTAAAAGTCTTAAAATCAGAAGTGCTGATCCTCCAGCTCAGCTGTCTTTCAAAGCTGTTTGATTGTACTAGGTCTTTTGAATTTCCCATCTCGATTTTGCAACCAGTATGTCAATTTCTATAAGAAAGCCTGCTGGAATTTTTATTTGGGGAGAACTGATACCTTAGCAGTATTGATTTGTCCAGTCCATGAACATGATACACCTCCATTTGTTTAGATCTTCTTTAATTTCTCTCAGCAGTGCTTTGTGGTTTTTAGTGTACAGTCTTTCTCACTTTTTTTTTTGTCAGAGTTATCCCTAACTTTCTGATGATATTGCAAATGATATTGCTTATTTAAAAAATTCAGTTTCCAATTACTCATTGGTAATGTATAGAAATATAATTGATTTTCATGTAGTGATGTTTTGTCTACAGCAACCAATATATACAAACAGCTGATGCTCAAGACAGGTGTAAGAGCAATTCAGCAGAGATCATCTTTTCAACAAATGGTGCTGGAAAAATTGGATAGCCATATTTGCATGGAAAATCAAACAAATACAGAATTTTCAATCCATATTTCACATTATATGAAAAATTAATTCAAAATGAATCACAGACATCAATAAAACCTAAACTATAAAACTTCTAGAAGTAAACATAGAAGAAACCTTTGTAACCTTGACTTAAGCAAATATTTCTTAGATATGACACTAAAAGCACAATACAAAAGAACAAATTAATAAGCTGAACTTCATCAAAATTAAAAATGTCTTCTCTTCATCAAAGACTGTTATAAAAATGAAGAAAGAAGTCACAGACTCTGAAAGCTGTTTTTGCAAATCACATATCAGATAAAGGACTTATACCCATAAAATATAAAGAAGTCTCAAAACTCAATAATAATTCAATAACTCAATTTTTTAAAAGGCAGGATGCTTAACTAGACACTTTACCAAAAGAAGACAGATTGATGGCAAAGAAGCACAAGAAGAGATGCTCAATATCATTAATTATTAGGAAAATGCAAGTTAAAACTATGAAAGACAACTACACATCTACTAGAATGGGAACGATTAAAGAGAAAGACTGATCACACACACACAATTGTTTTCTTTTGGTAACTATGTGAGCTGATGATGAATGTGTGAATCTTATTGCGGTAATCATTTCACAATATACACACATATCAGATCATCACTTTGTACACCTTGTGTGTGTGGTCAGTTGCTTAGTTGTTCCAACTCTGTGACCTCACGCACTGTACCCACCAGGCTCCTCTGTCCATGGGATTCTCCAGGCAAGAATGCTGGAGTGGGTAGCCATGCCCTCCTCCAAGGGATCTTTCTGACCCAGGGGTCAAACCTGTGTCTCCCGCGTCTCCTGCATTGGCAGGTGGGTTGTTTATCACTGTGCCAACTGGGAAGCCCTTTGTACCGTTTAAACTTGCACAATATTATATATCAATTACATATACCTCAATAAAACTGGAAAATAATCTAAAAGTTAACAAAAAAAAGACTGGCCAACAAGGATGGAGAGGAAGTAGAATTCTTACCCACTGCTGGCGAGAATGTAAACAAGTACAATTACTTTAGAAAACAGATTGGCTGTTACTTTAAACAGTAAGCATACACATGTCATGTGATACAGCCATTCGCTCCTAGCCATTTTCTCCAACCCAAGTGAAATGAAAACATCTGTCCACACAAAAACCTATATGTAAATGTTCATAACAGTTTTATATTTAATAGTCAAAACCAGAAACAACCCCCAAAACATCCAGCAACAAAGAGGATGGATAAAAAACTACAATATCCGTGCATTAGAACAGTTAGTAATAAAGAAGAATGGACTGCTTGATACAAGTTACAAGGCTGGAGAATTCTCAGGATAATTATTATGAGTGAAAGGAATACAGGACATGAGGAAGCTTCTGAGAGTGATGATTATATTTACTCTTCTTATGGTGGTGAAGGTTTTGTGACGTCACGTTTACCTCTAAACTTATCAAATTGTGCACTTTATATGTGCACTGTTTATTATCTGTCAACCTACCCCCAAGACAGCTGTTTAGGAAAAATTAAGAATCATCAGGAGCTAAGAGATGGAAGCCGTGCCTCTGTGAGGTCAAAGAGCTGCTGGAGCTGAGGAGCTTCAGGGAACTTGCCTGCAGCCTGCTCAGCCCTGGGAGGTACACAGCTCTCCGTTTAGCTGGGTTCTGACTTAAGGCTGCATTTCACTTTCACATTGTCCAGTAGACTTGACCCCCAGGGCTCTCCCCGGGGTCATGCAGGACACTGGTTAGGCAGGTGGGAGGAACTGACCACATCACTCACATAACTGGGATTCTCAGATATGGGGGGAAATCCAAACATAGTCTCAGGAAAAGAAAATGTCAGGAAAGCCAGAAGAGCCAGGGGATTCTCAGCAGGCCAGCCGGCCACCACTGTGGATGGATCCTCAAATGGAGGACAGGCAGACTGACCCGGCTGGACCTAAGTGATGAGAAGTGTTGCCTTAAACACACAAGTGCACAGACAGATCACAGCATTACTATCCTTTGGAGAGTCCATGGATGGCCCCCAAAACTATATGCAGGTTTTGATAAGTTTGTGCATTCGTGTGTTTTTCAGAGGAGAAGGTTTGTAGCTTTCATCAGACCCTCGCAGCTCTGTGACTGGAAAATGGTTAAGGGGCGCCAATGCGGATAAACGCGGACACATCCCTGCTTTCTCCTCCCTCTTGTCCAGCTCCTGGGACGAAAGCCCACCACTGGCAGGACACTCATTCGAGTCTGCCCAGTGAGTTGACAGCTGTGTGTCTAAAGTTCCTCCTGAACACGCTCACACCCAGCCATCCTTCGACTTCATTTTTCCCGGTTTGCCTGGGAGCGCGGGGTCCGGGCTGCGGCCCCCACCCCCGCGCGCCCTCGGGGTTTCCTAACGCTGAGACTTCCCGGCGGTTGTCAGGCCCCCAGGTGTGGAACCTGCCCGACACGTTTTCTCTCCTCTGGGACGCACGCGGCCCGTACCCGTCCTACCGCCGCTCACCGGTACAACCTGCTTTGGTCGGGGGGAGGGACCCCGCGGGGACTGCCGGCTGTTGAACGCTCTGCCTGCTTTCCTCCCGGGGTTCACGCATTTCTCGAAATCGCTGTAAAGCTCCCAACTGGAGCCCGTGCGGCACACCCCGGCTTTTTCCCTTTGCCTCGGAAATTGGGGAAAACGTAGAATGAAAAGCCCGGAGACTCGCTGCCTGCCTTGAGTGGCCAGGCGAGCGGGGCCCGTGGCCCGTGGTCCCCGCGTCCCTCCACGTGTCCCCGGCGCGCGGGGCGCACCCTCGTGCTGGGGGCCGCCTGGCGCCCGGCCGCCCGCCTCCCTGCCCGCCCGCCAGCCGCGCGCGCCCTACCCGGCGTGGCCGGCGATCCGAGCAGCAGCAGCAGCAGCAGCAGCCCCAGCGCGGGGAGGGCGCCGGCCCCGCGGCCCCGGAGCCGCCCGGACATGGCCGGACTTCGGCCGCGCCCCCGCCGGCCGCCTCCCGCGCTCGCCCCGGCCGGGACGCCCGGCGGCCGGCGCGCTAAGATGCCCACGGCCTGGGGGAGGCGGCGGGCGCAGCTCCGGGACCGGCCGCCCAGCGAGCGGCATTCGCTTTCGCTTTTGCTTTAGCCCCCGAGGGCTGGAGAGAGGTGAGAAGCGATGACAGTTCCGTGACTCAGCATCCCCGCCCCCTCCCCTGGAAAAAACCCCGGCGGCGCCGTGACCCCCGCGGCGCCGCCCGATCCCCGCAGCGCCGCCGGCCGCGCCGGAACGGGGACCCGGACTGTGCCCCGCGGAGGCCCGGAGTCCTCGCCGGCTGTGCCCTCCAGCCCCTGGAGACCCCAGCGGTTCATTCCGTCCCATGTCCCCGCGCAGAGGGAGTGGGAGAAGCCGCCTCATTCCCGTAAACACGGCCGGTGGGCCTCACACCTGGCTTCAGCTCCACTCGGTCACCTCCCTGGCTTGTCTGCGTCTGTCGCTCTGACTTAGACGGCCTGGACCGCGGGCTGCCGGCGAACGAGTGGCTCCGCGCCCCGCCGGTCCGGGCCTGTGACGCTGGGTGGCAGCTGGGGTGTCGCCCGGCGCGGCTGACTCGGTCACCTGCCCTGTGCCCTCAGGCCCAGACCTGGCGCGCAGCCCGGGCGCCTGACCGACCGTTCCCCTACTCCCGGCACTGCCACTGGCGCTTCTTACTCTTGCTGCATCTTTCCTCCCAAGAACATTTCAGCTATTTAAAGAGGGCTCGGGAGAGAGGACCGACCGTGGTTCCCCTCTGTGCCTTATTCCTGCGTTAGAGGAATTCGCCTAGCCCTCCATCCTGCGGCTGGGCAAGCAGCTTGCTTTCTTGATTAAGCTGGACAGTACTGAGAAGCAGGTGCTATGAGAAAGTTCCCGATGCACGATCGAAAATCCCATTTGGGAAGTGAAATGAGGCCGAGGCGGGGTCTCTGGCCTGGGCCTCCCTCCATTCTCCAAGCACTAACATCCTGAATAACTCGGCACAGTAAACTGTCACTAATGCCAACGGCCAGTCCTTACTCAGGTTTGGCCCGTTTTCCATGCCGCAGGGGAGGGTGTGTACTCAGTTCTAGGCAGTCTTGTCCTGTGTGAAGATGTCTGTGCCCCCCACTGTCAAGATGGGGAGCACTTGTCACCAGCACCCTCTCCCTGAGCTCTGGCCACTGTCGAGATTTTCTCCAATCTCTGTGACCTTGTCATTCGAAGGATGGTGTGTAAGTGGAATCATACAGTTCGTAACCACTAGGGGTCCGGTCTTCTCCCCTGAGATCCATTCACATTGCTGTGTGTCAGTACTTTGTTACTTTCAGTGAGCAATGCTGATGGTTTCCTTTTTAAAACGTGTGAGGCTCCGCCATCCACACCCAGGCAACCCTGTGCTTTTGGGTCTGTGTTAGTTGGCTAGGGCTGCCTTAACAGAGTTTCAAGAACTAGGTGCTTGATTACAGCAGAAAGTGATTCTCTGATGTTCTGGAGGCCAGGAGTCCCAGATCCAGGTGTCCCTGGGGCCTAGCTCTCTGGGAAGATGCTGGGGGGGGACCGTCCTACCCACCTCTTCTAGCTTCTGGAGTTCCTGAGTTTGTCAGCGCATCACTGCAGTTACTCCATTTGTGCCTTCACCTTGCCTTCCCTCTGTGCCCATCTCTGCCCAAATTTCTCCTTCTTCTACTGACACCAGTCGTAATGGATTAGGAAGTACCCTAATCCTAAGGACCTCGTTTTCTCTTGATGACCTCTTTTCAAAGTGGTGACATGCTGAGTCACTGGGAGTTAGGACTTCAGCATATGTTTCCAGGATGACACATTTCCACCTAAACAAGAGGGTGTCTTTTTATTTTTAAAATTTGTTTTACTTATTTTTTTAATTTTTGGCTGCACCGAGTCTTCGTTGCTGAATGGGCTTTCTCTAGGGATGGCGAGCGGGGGCATCTCTTTAGTTCCAGTGTGCAGGCTTCTCATTGTGGGGGTTTTGTAGTTTCTGCCCCCGGGCTCCAGATTGCGGGCTCAGTAGTTGTGGCTCCCATGGGACGTGTGATTGAACCGGTGTTCCCTGCATTGGCAGGTGGCTTCTTACCCACTGAATCAGTAGGGAAGCCCCCATGGTATCTTTACGTCTGAGAACAAAGTCCAAGACCTGTTTTTCAGGCCAAAGGGAGTGAACAGCTGGGTCCCTGAGTTATCCACACCTCGAGGGTGACTCATGTAGGAGTTTGTCCCGGGGCCTTCAAATCAGAGGCCCTTAGAGAACTGGGGAACTCGGTCGTCAGCCACCACTCAGAGCACAGCTGGGGCTGAGGACAAAGCTGTGGTGTTGGGAAAGGTGATTCCTGGTAGCAGGGTCTTCAGCCATAGCCTTTCCTCTGGAGGGGTAGACAGTGGACCCTCAGGACAGAAGGGTAACAGATCACATAAGGTCACCCAGAAGAGGAGGCCGTGGATCAAGGCTAATGGATTATTCTCCACCCTCCTCCTCCTCCTCTGCCTCATTCTTGCTTTAAAATCTTAATTTAAAAAAAAATATTTGGCTGCATCAGGTCCTAGTTGCAGTATGTAGGATCTTCGATCTTTATTGTGACATGTGGGATCTGTTAATAGTTCCCTAACCAAGGATTGAACCTGGGGCCCCTGCATTGGGAGCTCAGAGTTTTAGCCACTGGACCACCAGGAAAGTCCCAAGAATCTTAAAATTTTAAAGTAAACAGTAATTCATATAACAGTAAATTCACCACTTTATTTATTTATCCAGATGTGTCTGACTCTGTGTGACCCTGTGGATTGCAGCCCACAGGCTCCTCTGTCCGTGGGATTCTCCAGGCAAGAATGGGTTGGGGTGGAGTGGGTTGCCATGCCTTCCTCCAGGGGATCTTCCAGACCCAGGGATCAAACCCACGTCTCTTATATCTCCTGCATTGGCAGGCATGTTCTTTACCACTAGCGCCACCTGGGAAGCCCATGACACTGTATAATCATCACCAATAGTGAATTCCAGAACACTTCCATCATCCCAGAAAGAAACCCAGGGCATGTCGGAGTTACTCCCAGTTCTTCCTCTCTTTAGTCACTGCTAACCTCGCATCTTTCTTTTCCTACAGATATGCCTATTCTGAATCTTTCACATAAATGGAATCATACAGTATGTCCTTCTGTGTCTGGTAACTTTCACTCAGCATAACTTTTTCAAGGTTCATCCATGTTGTAAGGCGCATCAGTACTTTATTCATTTTTTTGGCTACATATTATTCCATTAACTAGATATTCCACATTTTGTTTATTCATAAGCCAGCACACGGATATTTGAGCTGTTTCTACCTTTTGGCTGTTAGGAATAATGGTGCTGTGAACATTCATGTACAAGCCTTTGGGTGAATCTATGTCTTCAGTTCCCTTGGATGTGCGGCTAGGAGCAGAATTGTTGGGTCGCATGGACACACTCAGATTCTTGAAGGATAGCACAAAGACGTGGGAGCCACTTAAGAACCAGGCATGACTGGTCCCCAGACTGGGGGTGGTCATTCCACTGCTCACCAAAGGATAGCATCCTTGACTTGGGAGATGCTGACTTAGCAGCTAAGGCGAGGGAAATCTGTCGGGATCGGTGTACGGGCATGTAGCAGGAGAGAGCCCAGGGAAACCAAGGTGGCAAACTGTGATACAGGGACCGAAAGAAAACAAGTCCATGCACAGAAGAGCCTTTCTGAAGAGCAGAAAGACAAACGCTGGCTGTGACAGGAAGGACTTGCTTCTCAATCTTCAGAATATAAAAAATACCACATTTTCTATTTTTGTAAATCTTCATATCAGGCCCCAAGCTTCCGTTTGCCAGGATCAACAAAAATTCGATACGACTCCCTCCCATCACCCCTGTACCCCTCCAAAAGCAATGGCTCTCTTCCCTTCCCATGGGTTTTTTCAGGAAAACTGGAGGGGAGGCCTGCCACCTCTGACTTCTTGGTTATTTCTGGATAGTCGTTGTCCAGACCCAGGCTCCAGCCTCTGGTTTCAGCAAGCCTCTCTGACCCCTTCTGGCGATTCCACCTCCTTTCCCCTTAATACACCATTTTGTGCAGCCTCACGGGCAGTCTCAGCAGATTCTCTCAATTAGCTGAGGTCCTTGCCCAGAAGAGTCATATGTGGGTCCACCTCCCTGGTACCCAGCCATCAATCAGACAAGTAAACATCAAACAGTCTGTAAACTGCATCCCTGGGAGAGCCCAGATTCTGGAACACAAAAGCCTATCCACTCTCAGGGAAAATCACCCCTTAGTTTCTTCCCTGTCTTCAGTAGCAGAAATCTCCAAGCGACCAATCCATTCCTTTCATTTACTTGTTTCATTTTCTTTTTGGCTGCATCAGGTCACTGCTGCAGCACACAGAATCTTCATTGCGGCACATAGGCTCCTCTCTAGTGGCAATGCTCGGGCTTAGTTGCCCCTGGAGTGTGGGATTTTAGTTCCTTGACCAAGGATCGAACCTAGGCCTCCTGCATTGGAGGTCAGATTCTTAACCACTGGACTGCTAGAGAAGTCCCCCAATCCATTTCTTGATATCACAATTATATTCATTTGTAGCCTCATAGCCATACTTGAATCACTTTGGTAGTTGAAAAATGGAGTGATGAAATGGACTTTGAATTTTAAAGATTTAAACATGTCAGAGGAGAGTGTGCTTAACAATTCTTAACAGCTTCTTCTTTTTTTTTTTTTTTGACTCAACATTGTTTTGGATCTTTTAATTGAGGTGACAAGACTTACAGCAAGTTTCATTTGTAAAATGTTTTATTTTTACTTCTGTCTACCCTGCAGAGTGCTCACCACCAAAAATTTATTTTCCCTCCATCACCATACAGCTGATCCCATTTATCCATTTTACCCTCCACTACCCCTTCCCCTCTGGTAACCCCTATTCTGTTCTCTGTATCTGCATGTTCATTTTTGTTTGATTTGTCTTGGAGCTTTTACTTTTTAATTGACTTTGAACCACATTCTCTCCAGTTCTGCACGCGTGGTAATAATAAGATCCACATCATAGGGTGGTCGTGAAAATCAAATGAATAAATAAAACCATTTTGTGTGCCCCACATATAACAAATACTCGATAAGTGTTACCTATGTGACATACAAAGTGTAATATATAATGCATTGTCCTTTGTAAACTACCCTAGATGATTGTAAAGAAAGTTATCAGCTAGAAAGGTTAAGTACAAGTTAGGGGTGGGAAAGGGGTTGGGAGAAATATTATCTATGACACTAAGTCGAGCCATCTGCCGAGGTGGGGGCCAGACAGCCGGAGGAGCCCAGCGGGTGTAACAGAGGAAGAACACGCAGGCAGTGATCTGAAGGAGGCAGCACCCGCCACCCTCGTGGGGTCAGCAGGGAGCTTTCTCAGCATCCCAGCTCCAGCTTTGGGGAAGTAAAACCCATGGGGTCCTCTTGATTGAAGGCAAAGTTTCAGTGCATCCACACAAAGGAGGCAGAGTCAAGGATTTATCATCACTTACGGATCCCAGAAGCAAGGAGGGGGACACAACTGACTCCAGGAGAGAGAATTCTCCATCCCAGGCTGCAGTGAGCGGGAGGTAGAGAGGAGGGGAGCAGCATCTATTACTCATGAAGTCCTTGGGCGGAGGTCACTAATTTTTCACAGGCTTACCTGTAAGCAGTAACTTGAAAAGGCGCCCCAAGAATAGCGAAGTGGGAACTTAGAGTGGCATCCTCCATTTGAGTCTTTATCCGGATGTCCAGACTGGGTGTGAGGAGGATTATCACAGCATATGATATCTCAGCAGCAACTCAGAAAGACAAAGTTGTTTTTCTCAGAACATTTTTTTTTCCCTCTCTCATCACATCAAAGTCTCAAGAAGATGGACAGTGAGGCACCATGAACAGATGGTGAGGATAGAAACCCCACCCTGGGTGAAGTCCCAACAGCTGGGACCAATCTTCCTGTTTCTGCCGTCACTTCCTACAGCAAGATTACACAGCCAACTAAGATGCCGAACTCATGAAGCAAACCACCCCGAGCTGAATAGGCTTGGTGTTTCATTTTCAGTTACACCAGGAGAAGCCCCTCCTGTCCCTCACCTACCCAAGGGCCCAACGTGGCCAGTTACCCTGAGGCTTCTTCCTTAATTTTCACAAATACACCTGTCCCTCTTCTCTGCCCCTCATCCTGTCTCTTCTTCTTCCCTTGGCTCATCTCCCAATGAGGAGGCTTGAAGACGAGGACCAGCTTCGTGAGCCTCCTGCTCTCTCCATTGTTTTTTGGTTCATCCCTGAATAGCTTAGGATAAAACCAAGGAAGAAAGTGACAGAACCTCAGGGTTTTAAAAATGCAAACTCATGACTTACCCCAGAATCTCAAACCCAAATAAATGCCCACAATGGCCAGAGAGCAGGGTTGGTGGGCATGAGAGGAAGTGAGCTGAAAGCTCTTGCAGGCTTTGTAAGCCGTGTGTGTCCAACATATTGGTCCTTGTGTGATAACTCCTGGTTTGAAAACAGTAATTGTTTTAGAAAAAAATCGAGACACCATGCAAGCCCAAGAAAACCCATTTATAGGCTTTGCAACATCTAATATATAGTAATCTTTTTATTCAGACAACCACTCAGCTTCCTCCAGCATGCTAAAAATCAGAAATACTACTTTATTGAAATGAGTTCAATTCACACATTTAAAAATCTTGTGTCTATGACCAACCACAGATTGCAGGGTAGCCACAAACCTTCAATTTGTGAAAGAAGATGCATTATCTGCAAAACACAATAAAAATGAAGTGCAACAACTCAGTAAATTTACTAAAGGCATTTAATTGTACTTGAAAATTGAGGGAATTTTTTGGTATGTAAATTATACCTCAATAAAATTATCTACAGAGGTAAAAAAAAAAGTGCAATACATTGAGGGCTGCTGTAAGTGCCTGATAGAAGAACATGCATGCCCATTTATGGGTATAAATAGTCCTTGCTTCAGTCTCTACTATTCTCATACACAGAAAATTTAACATTCAATCCAAATAGCAAGCTATCCCCCACCCAAAAAACAAGATGATGTGAGATAAAACAGTCAACAGAACCAGACACAGAGGTGGTGCAGATGTGGAACTATCAAAAACTTTAAAAATAACTGTAACTAATGTATTAAAAGGGCATAGTGGGAAAAGTGAACTCTAGGTAAGAGTTAAATCAAAATTCTGAACATGAACATTATTTTTACGGGCTAAACTTCCCCCCAAATTCATCTGTTGTAGCCCTAACCCCCCAGTGTGACTGTATTAGGAGATAAGGCCTGCCCTAGCAGACTAATGAAACCATGACATGAGATATGAAGAATTCCTCAACAGGCTTGTTAGCAGAGAAAAAAAAAACCAATGAGCTTGAGGAAAAGTCACTAGAAATGATCCACACTGAAACATTAGGTGTGGAAAGGGAGGACGAGAAATAACAGCATCCTCGAGGCACAGGATAGTACAAAATAGTCTTACATACCTGTTAATGAGCCCTCGAAGGGTGAAACAGAAGAAGATGGAAGAAGAGATAAAAGGCTGAGATTTTCCCAAAGTGCATGAAAAACTACAAACTCCAGATATAGGAAGCTGAAAGCACCCTGATCAAGATAAATACCAATAAAAACAAATAGCATGTCATTGTCAAACTGCTGAAAATCAGTGATATAGGGAAAACCTTAAAGTCAGCCAGAAGGAAATAATGAAATGATCCATAAGGAAAATTCTGCATTCTGAAGACTTCATATCAGGTCCTGTGTGAACTGGAAGAGGACGGAGGGACTTGGTTAAGAAGCTAAAAGAAGGGACTTACCGCGCGGTCCAGTGGTCAGAACTCCAAGCTTCCACTGCAGGGGGCACAGGTTCAATCCCTGGTTGGGGAACTAAGGTCCTACAAGACATTGAGTGTGGAAGGAAAAAAAAGAAAAAAGAAAGAACAAAACTGTACTTGCAGTTTATCTATTCTCCAATATCCTTTTCTCTAAGGATCCCAGCACGTGGTTTGTCACTATAATATGGCTGAGACACCTCTAGGGAGAGGAACCATTGGAGAAGAGGTAAGGAAAAGCCTGCCAACCCCGGAGGTGTAGTTTTGGGGAGCAGAGATGGCCATCTGATTCCCTACAGGTAAAGTGAGCAGACATCTGCCCTCACAGGACCCAGGTGGCAGAAGCATTCTAGCGTGTGGCAATAATTTCTCTCTAAAAATCTTACATATATAATTTTTTTAATATCAAAATGAAATATTATTTTAGGAACACAGACATTATGAAAAAAAGCCCTCTGTATTTCTCTTCTCCCAGTCTCCATCCATTCTGAAATGTGTGACAATAATTTCTGACTCTAAATCTCTGACCTGCCAGGTACATTGCGTTCCACCTCGCCCACTCCACTCCGTCCCTCCATCCGCTTCAGTCAGCTCACAGGTCAGTTATTAACTCGGTCCAAGTTTCATCCCCCTCTTCCTTGGACAGGGGATGTCTCTCTTCGATTTCTGCCCCAGTGTCTCCAGGTGCTGAGGGAGGGTTTCCCTGCTCCAGTCCCAGCAGTTCCGGAGGTGCCCTCAGGTCCCTGCAGGAGATCCGCTGATATCCTGAGCTTCAACTCCCTCCCTGCACCCAGGCTCCTTCCTCGCTGAGGCCTGAAGAGTGAGCGGTCACTGTCTGCGGTGCACCGGGCACCTGGGGACGTTTGGATTCTGTTCGGGCCTCCTTTGCCCCAGGGGAGCTCAGAACTTGGGCCATCTCTGGCAGCTCTCTGGCTTTCCCCACTTCTAGGGGCGCAGGATTCGTGTCCTGGCTGCCCCTCCCAAAACAGTCAGACTCCCCCAGGCTCTTTGTTTTTTTTTTAAACAGCTTTGTTGATGTTCTTTGACATATAAAAATTACATACACTTAAGATGTTTGATACACGTATACATCATGAAAAGATCACCAGGATCTTTACCATCCCCTTTACCGTCCCCTGTCCCTGGTTCCTCCGGTGTCTCAATTTAACGGTGCCTGTGTCAGAACCTCCCACCCGCCCCAGAGCCAGGATGGTGGGCTCTGAGCGCGCCCCTCCCCTGCCCTCTCCTCTTCCCCGTGGGCTGGGGAGGCGATGGGCATAGGGAAGGAAACCAGCTCTCCCGGTTGTCCCAAGATCCCCCTCCTTTCTTGTCCCACGCCATTGGTGGAGTTTCCTTGAACTAGATTAGCATCTGGTGACTTTGTTTTCATGAGTTCCCGGTGTAGGTGGTTGCGGGGGTGCAGAACACAGTCTAGTCCTTTCATTTCTAACACAGTCAAAACGTCCTCCTTTATGTATGATCCTATCATACCAGCTATGAAGCTGTCTGTCTGGTTTCCCCTAGAGAGTGGTGCTCCATATTTGTAAAATGAATACACGGGAAGCTGAAACTCCAGAGGCCCTAGAAGAGGTTTCAGTGCTGGGGTCCTGATCTCTGTGGACTGGATGTCCCGCTCCCCTGAGTTCACCAGTAAAATCCACCCCTCTCTGGGCATGCCTGCTGAACCTCTAGGGACAGTAAGCAGGAGTCCATTTGCAGTTGTGGAGGCCTGGGCCCTGGGGACAAGCCCAGGGAGGAAGAGAGGACAGGCTGGTGCCTGTCTGAGGCTGTCCGGTGGTCTGGCCCCTTGGCCGTGGATGAGAACCTGAAAAGCTATTTAGGCATGAGCTGAGAATGCGGGGTTCACAGAGACTCCAGGTGAGATTCCAGGGCGCACGGAACTTGCTTTAGTGCAAATGCAGTCCTGACAGCCAGATCCTGGGGATTCCCAAAGATGTCTGACAGAGAGGGTGTGTGTGCGAATGCTGTGGGTGTGTGCGGGGTTGAAGTCCGACACTAGCAGATGGAGCAAGAACAAGGCATTATGGTTTATCCCCAACAGCCTGGCCTCATCTGAACCTGTAGGCTGGTGAGGCCAGAAGACATTTCATTCAGATGCCAGTCTCCCCTCGAACCCCCCAAACCCTGCCATCCCACCAGGAACTTCAAACAGAGGTGAACTTTTTAGAAAGCATTTTATTGGAGGGGGTTAATATTTGAAACATACAGTTGGGTAGGTTTTGACATAGATGCAACTGTAAACCCACAGTCACACAAAAGCCCTTTGTAACCCTTACCCTGCCCCTCCCTGCCCATCTTCCATGTCTCCACTTAACATATATAATCTTTCTTCTAGCTTTTTAAAAGTCTTTTAAAACTAATTTAATAATTAATTTTGACTCTGCTGGGTGTTTGCCGCTGCAGTTGGATTTTTCTCTAGCTGCGTGTGGCGAGCAGGAGCTACTTTAGTTGCAGTGCGCCGGCTTCTCACTGCAGCGCCTTCTGTTGCCAAGTGCAGGCTCCAGGCGCACAGGCTTTAGTTGCTCTCTGACATGTGAAATCTTCCCGGATCAGGGATCCAACCCATGTCCCCTGCACTGGCAGGCAGATTCCTAGCCAGTGGACCACCAGGGAAGTCCTTCTTTAGCTTTTTTAAACAGATGGAATGCAGTTGCTGTTACCGTTTTAATGGGTCACCTGCTTTGGTTTTGATCGACTGACCTTCACTCATTGTGAGTCATGAACTCCTGCTGGTTTGCATGGCCCGTACATCCAGACTGGTTTGTGGATTTTATCTTGTTCGCTGCTGGATGTTTTTCTGCATTCCTGTAAACATTCTCGAGCTTAGTTCCAGGGTGCAATGAAATGCGTGGATACGCTTTGATCCTTTTGGATCTCGCTTTTAAGGTGTGTCAGGAAGGATTTGCACAGCTTGTAGCCTGGGGGGTTGTTATTCCCCAATGCTGAGGTGTGGCCCCTCTGAGCGCTCTACCCAGTGCCTCATGAGTTACGGAATCCGGAGAGCTTTAGGCTGGCTGGTGGGAGCGGGCACTGTCTGTGACCTCTCGCGTGCTGGGTATTGTCCCCCAGGTCTCCAAGCTGGTGGGAGTGGGCACTGCCCGTGACCTCTCGCGTGCTGGGTATTGTCCCCCAGGTCTCCAAGCTGGTGGGAGCGGGCACTGCCAGTGACCTCTCGTGTGCAGAGTCTTGTCCCCCTGGTCTCAGGCTGGTGGGAGCGGCACTGCCCGTGACCTCTCGTGTGCTGGGCGTTGCTCTCCCCCCAGTCCCTCAGGTGGCCCTTTTCCTGGCCTGAGCAGTTTCCTCACACACAGCTGCTGATGGCCGGCACTCTCGTGAGGTGAAGGGCACTAGCGCAGTCGCTCCAGAACCCGCGGGTCTCCGGGTCCTTCACTGCTGCTCTCTCCGGGGTCCTCCTCCCTGTGAACCGTGAGGCCCAGCTCTCTCAGACCCTCAGCTGCATCTCCAAACCAGGAATTCTGCTGTGTCTCCTCCCCACGCCTGGCCTGAAACATAAGACATAAGCTGAGCCAGCGTAGGCTCTCCTGTCTGTTTTTCACCCCTCAGGGATCGGTATCCTTCACTGCAGCACATCCAATGTCTTGAAAACCATTGTCAGAGCTTCCCTGGTGGTCCAGTGGTTAAGACTTTGCCTTCCAGTGCAGTGGGTGCAGGTTCGATCCCACATGCCTCAGGGACAAAAAACAGAAACAAGAGAAGCAATATGATAACAAATTCAATAAAGACTTCAAAATGGTCCACATTTTTTTTTTTAAAGTCTTAAAAAAATCTTGTTATCTCATTTTATTTTCTCCCATTTTTGGTTGTTTCAGGCATGAGGGTAAATTCAGTTTCTATTTCTCCATCTTGGCCTGAAATGAAGCCTAAGCAGTTTATTTAATGTAAGAATCTGGTTGCATTAAATAAACTAAAGGAGCAAAATGGGAGAAGTTTTATTTCAGGAAGCAAAGTGTTAGTCACTTAGTCTGTCATGTCCGACTCTTTGCAACCCCATGGACTGTAGCCCACCAGGCTCCTCTTTCATGGAATTCTCCAGGCAAGGATACTCGAGTGGATTGCCATTCCCTTCTCCAGGGGATCTTCCTGACCCAGGGATTGAACCCAGGTCTCCTGCTTTGCAGGCAGATTCTTTAAGGTCTGAGCCACTCCAGGGAAGCAATCAGGAAGCAAAGCCTGGAGGAACACAGGGAAGAGGTGGGGTTACATGAGCAGACTTTCGGCTGATTCTGAAGGAAACTGTTGCTGCTGTTGAAATAAGTGCTGCTGTAACTGCAAAACCATTTTGGAGCCTGTAATAGCAGTCAACCACTGCTGTCTGTACCGGGGCTGCCAGAGGCTGCTGGAGCCCACAGCCATCTCTTGCTGATGGAAAGGCCACGAGAAGCCAAATGGAAGGATTATGGCTTCTCTTTCTTCATCGGCCTCCCAAACTCTTCTTTGGACTTCCCGATGGCCACTTAGCCCACAGCCAAAGCAGGAGCAAGTGGGAAGTTGCAAAGACACAGCCCCTGACAGTAGAGACCCAGGCGTGCAAGGACAGGAAGTCATCACCTATCTGCGGCTGCATCTTTTACTCCCTGCTGATCACTGGTGTTTACCTTCTCAGTTAATCAATGGCTGTGAAGCATCTACTCCACTGAAGATCTCAGATAGTTTATAGCTTCTCATATTGGGGTCTATTCTTTCAAGGTCTTCTGAAGGACTTAAGCCAGATTCTCTCTTCCGACTCTACTAATGGAAATTAGTAGCCATCCATCTTGCCTGACTGCTTGAAGGTAGTTCTTAGCCTATTTTTTTTCCAGATGGAATACTCTGTTATCCTACCCTCATAGCATTAGGATAACTCATGTAAGTAGGATAACTTATTGTAGAAAGAAAAAGACGTACATTTTGCGCTGCACTCTTTCGCAGGAGGAATGGAGTAACAAGGGGATTGGCTCTGCAAATCTCAGCCCTCCCTCTTTCTGATTCCTAGCTTAGCCAAAAAGGACCATCTGCCTGGAATATTCCCACGTGAGCCCACATTTTTGGAAAGCCTTCAGGGACACTTCAGACTAACTACAGTCATTCTCTGAAGATGAGTAAGGAAGTAGTCAAATTAGTACAGAGTCTCAATGCTGTTTCCTTGGATGTGCTTGTTTACCTCCTGGAGGGAGAAATTTTTTAGATAATATTTATGAACAGCAAACATGTACTTACTTGAAAGTCTGTTTAAATATTGCATGCTCATTCTTGTCTCATTTTCCACTGAAAATATTTGGATACTGATAAGACGACCATATAAGCCAAATTTGGGGGAGAGGCATGTCTGTCTCTGATACTGGTAGGGGTGGATGTTATGGGGGTGTTGATATAGCTATTCTAACAAGGGCAGAAGTCATAGGGTCCTAAAAGGGAGAGTATCCCTTTCTTTCTTTTTGGTAGTTAAAACTGTTATGAGGGCTTTCCAGGTGGCTCAGTGGTAAAGAATCTGCCTGCCAATGCAGGAGATGTGAGAGAAACTGTTATAAATGTTACATCTGCACTTTATTTTTATTTTTAAAATATTTTGTTTTATATTTGAGCATAATTGATTAATTGTTGCATGCGTTTCAGGTGTATAGAAAGTAATTCAGTTATACATATACATGTATCCTTTTTCAAACTCTTTTCCCATTTAAGTTGTTACAGAGTACTGTGTAGAGTTCCCTATGCTATGTAGTAGGTCCTTGTTGGTGATCGATTTTATATACAGTAGTGTGAACATGTCCCTTCCAAACTCCCAATCTGCCCCCAGGGGAGGGTATTTCTGTCTCACATCCAGCACAAGTATAAGCAGTCCCGGCATGGCCCTGCCATGTCAGACATCCTGGCTCCTTCGGTTTTATTTCAGTTTTGATCCCACTCCTGGTGGGACTCCCACCACCAAGGCTACCTGCCGGCCAGTGGAGAAGGTGAAGGAGGGGCAGGACACACCCATCGTCTTCAAGGGCACATCCTAGAGACTGCTTGCTTTACTACACTCGTGTCTCCTGGGGCAGAACTTAGTCACGGGACCCACTGAACTGCAAGGGAGGCCGGCAAATGTAATCCTCAGCTGGGGGAGGACAGTGTCCCACTAAAACCCGGGGCTAAGGGAAGGATGGATTTAGGGAGTCACACAGCAATCTCTGTTAGAATGACTTATTTTCCACAGTTGTTTTAAATTCCCAATGTGGTAATTCCAGCATCTCTGCCATGTCAGTATTTGGTTCTGATGCTGGCTCTGTCTCTTCACACTGTATTTGCTGCCTTTTAACTTGCCTTGTAGTTTTTATTTATTTATTTTTTTGCCCCACTGCTTGGCTTGCGGGATCTTAATTCCCTGACCAGGGATCGAACCGGGGTCCTTGACAGTGAAAACATTGAGTCTTAACTACTGAACCACCCGGGAATTCCCTAGCATACTTGTACTTTTTTGTTGAGAGCTGGATATGATGTCCCAGGTAACAGGAGCTGAGGTAAGTAGGCCTTTGTGTTAAGCTTTGAATGTCCGTGTAGGAATTAGGCTGTTTAATGCTTACAGTACCTGGGGTGTCAGAGGGTGAAACTGCCTGTGGTATAGCTTTTCCCCCCTGGTTTTTCCTGGGTTTTCTCTGGGTCTCCCTTCAGATTTTTTCTTACATAGGGTCTGAGACATGCCGGTCTTTGGGCTGTTTTGATGTTGTTTAGGCACTCAGTCATGTCTGCATGCTGTATGTAGCCCACCAGACTCCTCTGTCCATGGAGATTCTCCAGGCAAGAATACTGGAATGGGTAGCCATTCCCTTCTCCAGGGGATCTTCCCTACTGTCTCTTACAGTCCTGCATTGGCAGGCAGGTTCTTTACCACTGCGTCACCTGGGAAGACTTACCACCCCATCCCCGTTAGGTAATCACTCTTGCCAGCCCTGGTAAGCACTAGTTTGCTTCAGTCTCTTTGGACCTGCCTCTTCCGGACATTTTGTATAAAAGGAATCATATGACATTTGACATATGATTTTTGTCATATGACAAAAAGGAAACATGTGACATTTTATGTCTGGCCTCCTTCACATAGTGTCATGTTCTTTAGGCTCATCTACATGGCAGCCATTTTGAAGACCTCGTTCCTTTCTGTGACCGGGTCGTATTGCCGCGTGTGGAAAGACCACGGCTTGCTTACCTGCTCATCCACTGGTGGGCATTCGGGTTGCTTCCATCTCTGGACTGTTTGGCTGTGACGCTGTTATAAATAGTCATATACCAGTTTCTGTGTGGACAAGGGTTTTCTTCACCCCTGGGTAACATACCCAGGAGTGGAATTGCTGAGCCATGTGGTCATTCCATGTTTAACTTTTTCAGAAACTACTACCACAGTGGCTGTACCATTTTACATTCGCACCAGCAATGTATGAGGGTTCCTATTTCTTCATATTCTTGTCAACATTTGTTATTTCTTTTCTTTTCTCCTTAAAGTCATCTTATTGGGTATAACCATCTCACTGTGGTTTTGATTTGCATTTCTGTTTTAAAAATGTTTATTGAAATATAGTTGATTTACAATGTTCTGTTATTTTCAAGTATATATATATATATAAATGTTAATTTTTTACATTCTCTTCCTTTATAGGTTATTATAAGATTTTTGAGTTCTCTGCGCCATACAGTAGGTCCTTGTTAATTATCTATTTTTCTATATAGTAGTATTTATATGTTAATCCCTAACTCCTAATTTATCCCTCCCCACTTCCCCTTTGGTAACCATACGTTTGTTTTCTATGTCTATTATAGAAAACAATATGTCAAAACATACTGTTTTGTTAATAAGATCACTTGTATCTTTTTAGACTCCACGTATGAGTGATATCGTACAATATTTGTCTCTCTCAGTCTGACTTACTTCACTTAGTATGATCATCTCTAGGTCTACCCATGTTGCTGAAAATGGCATTATGTCATTATTTTTATGGCTGAGTAATATTCCATTGCACACAGGTGTGTGCATGCGCATGTGTGTGTACACATATACACCTGATTTGCCTTGCTGAAAGGACCAGTGATAATGTGTTTGTTAACGGTCTGTCAGAACGACCTCTGTATGTTATTAAAAGTATTGAAGGCTCCCAAAACTTTTTGTTTATACAGTTACATCTAGTGATACTTACCATACTTATATGCTAAAACCAAGAAATTTTAAAAATATTATTTATCAATTCTTCCATAAACAATAGTAATAAACTCATTATATGTTAACACGAGAGCAATGACATCATTGCACATTATGTAGCTTCCGGAAAACTCCACCATGCACTTGTAAGGGAGTGAGAGTGGAAAAGGCAAATCACATCTTACTCACAGTTGACCCTTGAACAACCCAGGAGTTGGGAGCAATGACCCTCTGTGCAGTAAAAAATCCACATGTTATAGTTGGTTCCTCATACCCATGGTTTCTACATATCCCTGGTTCTGCATCTACAGATTCAACCAATCTTGGATTGAATAGCCCTGCAGGATTTACTGTGGACAAAAATCCACATGTAAGCAGACCTGCATGGTTCAAACCCAAGCTCTTCAAGAGTCACCTGTATTATGAAAAAATTTTGATCTCACAGACTTCTCTCCCCCAGAATGAATAATGATAATCCAGTTTTACTCAAGTCAGATAAATAAGGTTAAAAACATATATTTTTTTCTGGTCTGAAATTCCAGGTCTTAACCTTAGTTTCCCAGAAAACATACATGTTGGGGAATGCTGACAATGGAATCTGATTGTACTTGGTTGGTCACAGAAAGGACAGAAAACCACTTTTTAACCTAGATATAGACCTGCTGACACCTGCACATTTTCTGGTAATACTTCCCTGCCCTCTCAGAAATGAAAACTGGCTGATTTAAATTTTTCATTGATCTCCTTCATCATGTGATTTCGTTCAGCCAGGACATCTGTCAACTGGTTGAGAATTGATATCTTGGGCAAGAGTCTGAACTTGCACGGAAATCTCGGCCCCCAAAGTTGGCTTTTCCATTGGGGGTTGAGGGTTGGCTGGTGTGGAGAAGTGTAAACCCTGTGGTTCTCAAAGTGTGGTCCCCGGACTAGCATCGTCAGCATCACCTGTAACCTGTTAGACATGTGGATTCTCGGGCCCCACCCCAGACCTGCTGACTCAGAAACTTTGAAGACGGGCCCAGGCTTCCGGGTCTCACCAAGGTCTCCAGGCAATTTTAATTTGCTCACAGTGTGAGGGTCACTGATGTGACCTCGTCCATAATGACATGCGCTCCCCTGCCCCCATCCTTCTTTCTTTCTTTCCTCCCATAAACATTGAATGTACTGCTCCCTTACCAGTGTTTTTATGACACCTCTTTGCAAATGTACACGTTTGCACACTGTGTGTCCGCCTGTAAACATCAAATTTGTGGCAGCCGAGAGCATCATTTATAGCAATCCCAGAGAAAACGCTCTTAGAACAGCCAGTCACAAACAGCTGAAGCTACATGTCAAGGATAACCCACTACCTGGGACCCAGCTTCTCCCCCTTCTCCCAGCATTAACTCCAGTGAAATCCCTTCAAACTCTGAAGCTTGACAGTTCCATGGGTTTGCTTGCTGTCTTCTGCAGTCACCTAAAGACTGCTCCCCCAGGGAATCTGTTCTTTAGAAACTCGAACTGGAAGATTCAGTAGAGGGGGCTAGCTTGGAGGACTGGGCTAAGGTCAAAAGTCTTCATTTGGGGGGCATATGAGCAGGAGAGTGGGCTGGTCAACCAGAGGCTGGGAAAGGACTTATGTGGATGCAGAGAGCGTGTGTGTCTATTTACATCAGTGCTAGGGCTTCCCTTGGGATTTCTAACCTGGGAAGTTGGGATGCTCTTAGCATGAAGCTACTCTTCTTTATACTCTACATGGTGTGGAGAAAGCTCCATGCTATTTGTGGTCTGGTGAACACATATACATGAAAACAGGACCAAGAGTTCTGGTTGTCCTTCTCCATTCCTCCAGCAACCTTGGACTTGCTGCCTAGACACAGGTCAACCTCAAGGGTTGATGCTACAGAATTGGCTTCACGATGCGGTTGCAGTTGCCCGGTGTTCTGCTATGTGACTTCAGAGCTTTCCAGAGCCCACCGGATCAGGAGATGCCTCTTGGATGAGTGTTTAGCTTCTTTGATTTTGATTGTGATCCATGACATCTGTGGGCTGTTCTTGACTTCTTCCGGCCCTTGGTTTTCTAGATTGTCCTTCTGTTCTTCTTCCTGTGGTGATACAAGTCATAGTCATGGGTGGAATGCTGCACCAAAATCAATATGGTCTCAATAAACTGATGTGTGTTGAGCATCCCACAAAAGCCCCACTGACCTGCTAACTTTAAGTCCCACCTCAGGATACCCTGACCATCCCACTTGCTGATCATCCCTCTAGAGGTCAAGACCAGCAGCCTCGTGGTCCTCATGGTGACGTGATCCAGTCATTGTGCAGCCTGTGGGGCTGAAAGTGAGCCCAAGGCCTGGCCGGTTACAGGTGGGGGAGCTGGTGGGTCTTGGGGAGGGGCTGAAAGATAGGCTGTGCTCACTGGGTGCACATCCTCACTTTGCATTTTGTCCTAGTGGGTGGTGATGACAGTCCCCGGGGAAGGGGTAACTGCATCATCTCGAGTCAACCCTCCTCCTTCACACTCATTTCCAATCAGCCACCAGACTCTGCTAACCTGACTCCTTTATGTATCTCTCCATTCTTTTCCTCTGCTTTAGCGGATGCCCCCGACCTGGTCCATGCTCTCCTCATCCCCTGGGTGGATTTATTCTAGCACAACATATCAGACTGCCACCACTATTACCACCCTAAATCCAGCCTTTCTGGTGGCCAGACCATTCAAATGCCGATGCTACCGTTTATCGCATAAGCCCGCTTCTGTGGCTGCTGTTGCCCTCAGGATGGGACTGGGTTCCCCGTCTGGCCTGATCTTCCAGGACGTGGTCTCCGGCCATCACACACTGGGGCACTGCGACCACCGCCCTGTGCGCTTTACCCCTCAGTGCTGAGAACTGCCAGACCCTCGCAGACAGCCTCCTGCCCCTCAGGATGCTTCCCTTCTCCTCCTGTCCTTCTGCCTTGCAGCTGCTCCTGCTGTTCTTCACCTGTCTGCCGGCATCGGCTCTGAAAGCCTGTTGGGCACCCCCATCTATGTTGACGTGTGTCCTTTCTCTCCTCATTCTCTGCAGCACCTCAATCTTAGGCTTTCATAAATGGCATTTCAAGTCTCTCTCTTTTTTATTTTCTTTTCTCCTTGACTGGTCTATAAGCTCCTGAGAGCAGGGGCCCTTCTTAATCATCCTGAGGCCCTTACCAAGTGCCTGGTACACAGGAGTTGGTCTCTGAGTCCTTTTAAACTTGAGAGATAATTGGCAATGAACGCTGTGCAAGGTTAAGGTGTAGCATGTTGACTTGATATATTTATGTGTTGTGACATAATGACCACCTTGCCGTTAAGCTAACACTTCCATCACATCGCGTGGTTGTCATATCTTTTTTGGTGGTGAGAATATTCAAGAGTTAGTCTCTTAGCAACTCTAAAGTGTGTGGATACACTGCTGTTGATTGTAGTCACCTAAGCTACTGCGTCAGATTCCCCAGAACTTGGCCATCTTCTAATTGCAAGTATGTGCCCTTTGACCCACATCTACACAGGAGCTATTCTATAAAACTTTTTGGAAGTGGAAGACAATAGCTGCAGAAAAGGAAAAATAATAGCTCAGCTAGCTGTGCTAAGGGGATTTCCTGAATTGAAAACTGCTAGCTTCTAGCCAGCACTGTGCTGTAAGAACTTTCTGTGAAGACGGAAGTGTCTCGTATCTGTGTTGTCCAACAAGGTGGCCACGTGTGGCTATCAAACACCTGAAATGTGGCTACTGCCACGTGTAGACTGAACTTTTAATCATATTTAATTTATTTAAGTTTAAACGGAAGTATGTGCACGTGGCTAGTGGCAACCCTGTCAAACAGCTGTCAGCAGCATCTGGTTACCTCCTACCTGGCTAAGAGCTCCCATGGGGTGAGGCTGCAGGAACTGGCATGCAGGCAAATGCTTAACAACCAGCTCTCGGAAACAGTCTGCTCACCTCCATGGTGTAAAAATCCCCACCAAACCCAGTGTCAATACGTCCTGGATACAGAGCTGGGGAGAGAAGTACAATGTAAAATCATCATCTAGGCAGTATTTCCTCAACACAGGTACACAGATGCAAACAACCCTGAGAATAGAGTAGTCCACTGCACTAAAATAATTAGAAAGTGATTAATTTTTAATATTTATTGACTTTGTACTATTTAACTTATTTAATTGTAAGCTTATATACTTTAGTTTTTAACAATGGCTAAACTTAAAAGCAGATCGCGAAACTCCAAAGCACCTAATTTTTGGCTTTCAGGAGGCTTTGTAAGCCAGCTCCCTCTCATCACCAGCTCCTAGCTCAGTTCAGTCACTCAGTCGTGTCTGACTCTTTGCGACCCCATGGACTGCAGCACACCAGCCTTCCCTGTCTATCACCAACTCCCAGAGCCTACTCAAACTCATGTCTATTGCCTTGGTGATGCCATCCAACCATCTCATCCTCTGTTGTCCCCTTTTCCTCCCACCTTCAATCTTTCCCAGCATCAGAGTCTTCAAATGAGTCAGTTCTTTGCATCAGGTGGTCAAGGTAGTTGAGTTTCAGCTTCAGCATCAGTCCTTTCAATGAATATTCAGGACTGATTTCCTTTAGTATGGACTGGTTGGATCTCCTTGCAGTCCAAGGGACTCTCAAGAGTCTTCTCCAACACCACAGTTCAAAAGCATCAACTCTTTGCCACTCAGCTTTCTTTACAGTCCAACTCTCACATCCATACATGAGTACTGGAAAAACCATAGCCTTGACTAGATGGACCTTTGTTGGCAAAGTAATGTCTCTGCTTTTTAATATGCTATCTAGGTTGGTCATAGCTTTCCTTCCAAGGAGTAAGCATTTTTTAATTTCACGGCTGCAGTCATCATCACAGTGATTTTGGAACCCAAAAAAATAAAGTCTGTCACTGTTTGCATTGTTTCCCCATCTATTTGCCAGGAAGTGATGGGACCGGCTGCCATGATCTTATTTTTCTGAATACTGCTGCTGCTGCTAAGTTTTTTCAGTTATGTTCGACTCTGTGCGACCCCATAGACGGCAGCCCTCTAGGCTCCTCGTCCCTGGGGTTCTCCAGGCAAGAATACTGGAGTGGGTTGCCATTTCCTTCTCCCAATTGCTAAAAAAAAAAAAAAAAAAAAAAGTAATATTTCCTTTGGCCACAAGAGGGCACTCTCAGATGACATTGGATTTTAGGAAGGATTTTGGTGGCTCTTTCGGTAAAGAATCTGACTGAAATGCAGGAGACCTGGGTTTGATCCCTGGGTCAGAAAGATCTCCTGAAGTAGGGACTGGCAACCCACTCCAGTGTTCTTGCCTGGAGAATCCCATGGACAGAGGAGCCTGGCGGGCTACAGTCCACGGGGTCGCAAAGAGTGGAACGCGACTGAGTGAGTAACACTTGGAACAGCTCTCTGGGTCAGTCTGTGGTGTCTGCTCCCGTCTCCCGGAAGACTGCAGTTCTGGGTATCTGCGGGACTCACACAGTGTCAGGCAGTTATTTGTTTCACAGCTACTCACCATCTCCGCCGCCAGGTGAGGCAGCTCAGGAGGAGGACACTGGCGAGCAGGAGAATGCAGCCGGCCACTGTGGACAGAGAAGCAGGTCAGGGAGGCGGTCCCCGGGACTGAGAGAGCCCCCTCCCGAGTGTCTGTCAGGGAGGTGGTCCCCGGGGCTGAGAGAGCCCCCTTCCCGAGTGTCTGTCAGGGAGGCGTCCCCGGGACTGAGACAGCCCCCTCCCGAGTGTCTGTCAGGGAGGCAGTCCCCGGGACTGAGAGAGCCCCCTCAACTGAGAGAGCCCCCTTGACTGAGAGAGCCTCCGTCCGAGTGTCTGTCAGGGAGGCGTCCCCGGGGCTGAGAGAGCCCCCTCCCGAGTGTCTGTCAGGGAGGCGTCCCCGGGACTGAGACAGCCCCCTCCCGAGTGTCTGTCAGGGAGGCGGTCCCCGGGACTGAGAGAGTCCCCTCAACTGAGAGAGCCCCCTTGACTGAGAGAGCCTCCCCCCGAGTGTCTGTCAGGGAGGCGTCCCCGGGGCTGAGAGAGCCCCCTTCCGAGTGTCTGTCAGGGAGGCGGTCTCCGGGACTGAGAGAGCCCCCTCGACTGAGAGAGCCCCCTCCCGAGTGTCTGTCAGGGAGGTGTCCCCGGGGCTGAGAGAGTCCCCTCCTGAGTGTCTGTCAGGGAGGCGTCCCCGGGGCTGAGAGAGTCCCCTCCTGAGTGTCTGTCAGGGAGGCGGTCCCCGGGACTGAGAGAGCCCCCTCCCGAGTGTCTGTCAGGGAGGTGGTCCCCGGGGCTGAGAGAGCCCCTTCCCGAGTATCGGTCCCTCCAGCTCTCCACACCCAGCTCAGTGCTTCCGGGGAGGTGAGCCGGGCAGTCTCTGCCACCCCTTTTCAGAATGCAGCCCCCTCCCGGCCAGGCTTCCCTGGAGGCTCCAGGACCCGGGCCTGGGGGTATGGTCGGGAAGGGCCCCAGCCCTTCCCGGGGGCTCGCCTCCTTCTCGGGAGCAGCTGACAGGCACCCTCTTCAGAGAGGGTCAGAGGCCCAGCCTCAGTTAAACAGATCTTGAGTGAGGCCCACAAGGGGTAAATGAAATGTTGAAATATCAAGATGAATATAAAGGTAAATGATAAGCAGCTAGCATCTCCTGAAAGTGTCCCTGTTTCCCATATACTCTTTCCCTGGAGCTGGCGGTTATCCATCCAGCTGTCCATCTGTCTGTCTTAGACCTGCCTCAAAGCCTGTTTTTCTCCCTCCATCCGCCCCGTAAGATATAATTGACCTGTAACCTTGTATAATTTTAAGGTGTACACTTACTTATTGCAAAATATTTTGTAATTACTATTTCTTTTTTGTGCCAAGAACATTGAAGAGTTACTCTTAGCAACTTTCAAGTCCGCAACACAGCATCATTGGCTGTAATCCTCACACCCTGACCATCCCTAGACCAACTCCTCTGCTGACGAAGTCCGTGCCCTTTGACACTGGTCTTCTCTTTGCCTCATCCCCAGGCCCGGTTACCAGCAGTCTACTCTACGAGCTCCGTTTTGGTGTTTTTGGTTCTTTTTTCCCCCTCAGAGCCTGTTTTTGCCTCCCTCCAGAAGGCACCTGGAGTGGTCTTGGCATGTTTTTTTCTCTCCCCCACTGGGCACGCCACCTCCCCCCACACACATCCAGGTGCTGGGTGTTTGTCCTCTGGGAGCTGGCCGGGAGGCCCTGGTTGAGGCTGGTTGGAGACCTCACTGCTGACTCACCACAGCCGTGCCTGTGACTTTGAGTCGTGTTATGCTCTGGATTCGTCTTTGAGTTTTATGCACATCGTAGAGTGTAAAGAGTTAATTTAGACTAACTCACTGAGCAGCTCACCACCCACCAAGCAAATGTGTCGGTATGGTTGGGTGACTACCCACCTGCGATCTGATACTCAGTGGTAAATATGAATGTATCCAACGTTGCAACCTCTTCTGTGGGCTTCTGGAAATCTGTGCAAAAGAGAGGGGGAGGTGCTTGTGGATGCTGGCTGTGGGACTGCCTGGGGCTGCGAGAGTCCAGGCGGCTGGAGACCTATGAGAGGCCAGGGGAGCCCTGGCCCAACTTCTGAACGTTTTGTTCTTCTGCCTCGAGCTGGCGCCCTCTAACTTGCTTCTCCTCTGACACTGGCGACGCTGGTTGTGTTTGAGGCCTGGGAGGTCATGTGCGGGTGTGTGCCCATCTCTAGCACCAGGGGGCAGCTCCCAGGCCAGCTCTTCCCTCTCATGCCTCACAGTTTAATAGCCAAGCTTTTATCTTCCAAGAAATGCCAGCCATACCTGTGGTCCCTGCCGTCCTGGTTGTTAAGAAAGGTCCACTCCCAGGGGGAGCTTCCGTGCTCTCCCAAGGCTCTATGTCATCTGGAGGAGAGAAGAAGGATGCTTGTGGGGCAGAAGGTGGGGAGTGGGGGTCTGGGGTCTCCCACCCACCCCCTCCACCTCCTCAGCTGACCCTAGACATGGTAGCTAAGGTGTGTCTCGGCTCTGTAGTCCCCATCAGGGTCAAGTGAAGTGGCTCAGTGTGACCCCAGCAGAGCGGGAGGAGGGAACTGTGACCCTGACTCTGGCTCTCTTTGGAGCTCTTTCTCCCCAAGCTTCCTACTCAGCTCTGGTTTCCATTTGCAGCTTGGAATTGGGTCATCATAATACAAATTCCATCAAAACATTAAGCAAAGTGTGTGCGTGCTAAGTCGCTTCAGTCATGTCCAACTCTTTGCGACCCTATGGGCTGCAGCCCATCAGGCTCCTCTGTCCATGGGATTCTCCAGACAAGAATCCTGGAGCGGGTTGCCATTTCCTTCTCCAGGGGATCTTCCCAATGCAGGGATCAAACCTCTTAAGTCTCCTGCATTGGCAGGTGAGTTCTTTACCACTAGCTTCACCTGGGAAGCCTATTAAAGTAGATATGCACTAAAGGAGAGCTTTTCTCTGTGACAGGTTCACCATTGCTCAGACATGCCCGGTGGGCAGCGTGACTCTCAGGGTGCAGGCTATGGGAAAGAAACTCAGCACTCCCCCGACAAAAGATCCAAGAGGGAGGTGGGGGGCCTGGGCAATGTGGGCAAGCAAAGAAACCACTGGAAGTTAGGGCCCAATGAGGGGACTTTTGATTGTAGATATGGTAATATGATTTCAGGACGAAAATAGCAGAAGACCTCAACGTAGGTGGGTTGTCCGTGAGTGTGAATGAGCATACGTGTGTGTGCATGTGTGTCTGTGCTTGAAAAGTCCCTGCCCTGCATGTCTGCACTTTGGCAAAGCTCAAGTGGAACTCACACAAGAGGGGAGGGTGGCTTTCTCTTGGTATAGCAGGAGAACAGATTTACATTACGTGTCAGCAAGTTGGAAATGTATGCAGGGCAGGTGGACTTTCCCTTTTGAATGAGGAAGTCTTGGTAGCTTAGAGGCAGAGGGGGAATTTCAGGATCAGCTAGAAATGGGAGCGGCACCATGTGGGGGCGGGGGGCCCCTCTGGAAGACACCTGTCTTCCTCTTTCAGATCCTGCTCTTTATCCCCATCAGGAAATGGGGGACCCCAGGGTGTGGAGACCTTACAGTTTATCTCATCTGTTTTCTAGAGAGAGAACAACCCGAGGCCCCAGGAAAGGAAGTGGCTCACCCTAGACCACTTAGCGGGTGGATCAGGGATTCCAGCCTGGTCCACCTCAGGGAAGCCACGAGGCGGTGGACCCTGGGGTGGGGGGCACCTCTGTACCTGGAACCTGACCGTTCGCCCCTTCACTTATGCACTTGAGCCTGGGCCTGGTCCACTTTATCTCCCCGTTGATCAACGTGCAGGTGCTTTCAGCAGAACCAGTCTGTAGGGCCCTGAATCCCTGGGCGCACTGGTAATGAACTGTCTGCCCCAGGATGAAATGATAGACTCTCTTTAAAGGTTCACGTTCATGTTCCCATGGTGGCGGCTCCTTGCAGTGACCTGGACGAGGGAAGGGAATTCCAGAGGCAAGTAGAGGAGATGCTGTGAGTCCAGGCTGCCTCTTCCTAGAGACCAGACCACAGTCCTGCTTCTTTTCTTTGGCCCCCTCCTCCTTCCCCCCCTGCCTCCGCCGCCCCACTTTCTTCCAGTAAGTACTGGTAACATCTATTTGTCAGGGCCTTTGCTAGGTACTTTGTGAAAGGAACGAAGACCCAGTCCCCCTCCCCTGCAGTGAGCAGACAGTGGATCAGGGAGGGGAGCCTCTGCAGGGAGAACGTGGGGAGCATGACCCTTGAGACACAGGTGCTTGCTCTGGGAACGCAGAGAAATGAGCTTCTGCTGACAGGGAGAGATTTGCTAAGTGGACAGGTGTTCGAACAGTGGTCTCAGCTTAGGGTTAAGGGCAGGTTCCAGCTTGTCTGGGCTGAGGAGATGTGGAGACCACCTAGATCTCGACTGCTAAGTGAGGAAGCACATCTAAAGTGGTCATCTTGGGGCCACGGAGAAGTACTCGGGACAAATCCAAAGATGGGATGAGGGAAGCACCAAGATGATCTTAGAGGAATGGAGCCCGGTCCCTGATCAAGCCATGCCTGAAGCTGGCCCTTTTAAGGCCTCTGAAAATTCCCATGTCCAGTAACTTTCCCCTCACCCAACTAAAACCCAAGTCTGGCTGACCTTTAACCCCACAGATTATGTTCTGTTCTGATTTAATCCCCTCCCCTGCCCCGCAAATCTGGACACACGGAACCACAGATCCTTCTAAGCCCAGAACTGTGAAGCTGTGTTTATGCTCTGACCTTCCACAACCCCAAAGATCCAACATAACCCCTCGCACTGCCCTCCATGACCCTCTGCGGCAGGAGGACCAGTGGTCCCATCCCAAGGGGTCTGCTCAGTACAGTGTCTTGCAGTTCATGCTTGAATATGTGTTTAAGTCTCAGAATCAAATTGCCTTTCCAGTCAGTAAAATTCATAACTGTCCAGACTCGTTGGAATTGGATTTGCTTCTTTCAAAACCTCCAAATTAAGACAGTCTGCGCAGCACCCCTTAGCCAGAGGCAGCTGGTTATCTCTTGAGTAAGGAGAGTAAACACTGACTTCTTGAGAAAACTTTCAGTAATTGTGGAATATGGGAGGGGAGAAGCAGAGGAAAACAATGAACGTGTTCTGAAACCTCACTCCAGAACAAAGTCACAGTGACAAGGACAGGAAACAGCATATTGCAGCAGGTTCCCCAGATTAGTCATTGTATTTTTATTTTTTTTTAATTAATAAAAGCTGATAATAAATTCAAAGTAGCTTAAATAATCATGCCAAGACCCCTGGTCTAATTCAGGAAACCCTTATTTCAGTCCCATTTTGTGAGTTGTGCCATGTCTTTAATTGTCTCTGCATCTCAATTCCATCAGTAAATTGAAGGAATATTTCCTGGTCCTTGACTCACTGGGTTCTGAGGTTGGAATGAGATTATATACAAAGTCGTAAAGTTCTTTGTAAAGTTGTACAATTAGCGTAGGGGCACAGGGTATTGTAAGGTCAGCTGGGCCCCCTAAAGCTCAGGTTTCCCTAACGGGCTCCTTTCTTCCTGATGTCAAGGCTGACTTCCTCCTTATTAATTTTGGAAAGTCGGGGCAGCAGCTGGGTGACATGGCACAGGCTCTTCCACAGCCCATTAGCCCAAGTTTTGTCTGCAGCTTCCAGAAGCCGGTGTGGCCACACCCACCTCAGAACACTGTCCTGTTAGAAATAAACGTCTGGAAGTAGATTACTTGGCTCACGGTTCAGTGTCTCTTCCTTAAGGGAAACATAGAGCATCTTTTGAGGCCAAGGAACACTGCCGACTCAGATTGGTATTGTCTGGCCACTGTGCTTGGAGCAGTTAGCCCCCAAAATGCTATTTGAAAGAAAGTGAGTTGAGTGGAGTTGAATTGAGCTCGCTGGGGCCAGTTCCCAAGCCTGGAGGAAGCCCAGAGCCCAGGCCGGCTGCTGGAAGAGAGGCTCGAGATGCTGAGCAGACAGCCTGCCACCACCGCGCCGCAGCGCCGGTCCCCAGGACGTCCTCGGGAGAGAGGACCACAGGCCGGACTCTCCTCCTCGGGGGCGCACTGCATGTGTCTGTGAGAGAGCAGGTTCGCTCCTACCTGGAAGGTCAGCTTGCTCCGGGGGCTGCGTTTGGCTCTGCACGTCTGTGGGTTTTCTTTCATTCTGTTCTTTGGGTCCAGGAGTGACTTGTTTTACTGGGTTCTTGGCAGGGGCTAGAGAATATGGAGGGAATGAAGACGATAACATCATAGGTGTTTAAAAGAGAAAACTCTCAAAAAGAACATCTTTCTAGGGCCTGTAACGTGCCAGGCAATATCGGGGGATGCAGAGGTTATAAAAATGAGCCCCACATACCCTGTCCTTGGGGGGCTGTCAGAGGGCCTGTTCATGGGCAGCAGAGCACCAGCCCACCAGGCAGTCTTCCTGTATGTGATGATAGTAGCCTACAATGTGTCTCCGAAGGACCCGAGCTTTTCTGGTGGAATGGTTTGTGTTTGTGTGTCTCCCCCAAAGGGGCCCCGTTCTGGCCATCAGCTTGTCAACACCATGCATGGAGGTGAGTGTGGTGGCCAGAGGAGCAATCTCAGTCACTCCTGTTTGCCGAAGGCAGGTCATTTAAGAGTCAGTTCAGTTCAGTCGCTCAGTCATGTCCAACTCTTTGCAACCCCATGAATCGCAGCACGCCAGGCCTCCCTGTCCATCACCAACTCCCGGAGTTCACCCAAACTCATGTCCATCGAGTCGGTGATGCCATCCAGCCATCTCATCCTCTGTCGTCCCCTTCTCCTCCTGCCCCCAATCCCTCCCTGCATCAGGGTATTTTCCAATGAGTCAACTCTTTGCATGAGGTGGCCAAAGTACTGGAGTTTCAGCTTCAGCATCAGTCCTTCCAATGAACACCCAGGACTGATCTACTTTAGGATGGACTGGTTGGGTCTCCTTGCAGTCCAAGGGACTCACAAGAGTCTTCTCCAACACCACAGTTCAAAAGCATCAATTTTTCGGTGCTCAGCTTTCTTCACAGTTCAACTCTCACATCCATACATGACTACTGGAAAAACCATAGCCTTGACCAGACGACTTTTGTTGGCTAAGAGTCAGAGGGCATCCTAAAGAATGGCAATGTGTGCAGTCTCAGAAAAGACAGAATGGTCTCTGCTTCCAAGGCAAACCATTCAATGTCACAGTAATCCAAGTCTATGCCCTAACCACTAATGCTGAATAAGCTGAAATCGAACAGTTCTATGATGACCTACAAGACCTTCTAGAACTAACATCAAAAAAAGATGTCCTTTTCATCACAGGGGACTGAAATGCAAAAGTAGGAAGTCAAGAGACACTTGGAGTAACAGGCAAGTTTGGCCTTGGAGTACAAAATGAAGCAGGGCAAAGGTGAACAGAGTTTTGCCAAGAGAAACACTGTCATAGAAAACACCCTCTTCCAACAACCCAAGAGACAACTCTACATGTAGACATCACCAGATGGTCAATACCAAAATCAGATTGATTCTGTTCTTTGCGGGTGAAGATGGAGAAGCTCTATTCCGTCAGCAAAAACAAGACCAGGAGCTGAATGTGGCTCAGATCATCAACTCCTTATTGCAAAATTGAGACTTAAATTGAAGAAACAAGGAAAACCACTAGACCATTCAAGTATGACCTAAATCAAATCCCATTTCCCTGGTGGCTCAGATGGTAAAGCGTCTGCCTACAATTCGGGAAACCCAGGTTCAATCCCTGGGTCGGGAAGATCCTCTGGAGAAGGAGATAGCAACCCACTCCAGTACTCTTGCCTGGAAAATCCCATGGATGGAGGACTGTGGTAGGCTACAGTCCATGGGGTTGCAAAGAGTTGGACATGACTGAGCGACTTCACTTTCACTTTCTATGATTATACAGTGGAAGTGAGAAATAGATTCAAGGGATTAAATCTAATAGGCAGAGTGCCTGAAGAACTATGGATGGAAGTTTGTGACACTGTATAGAAGGCAGTTACCAAAACCATCCCCAAGAAGAAATGCAAAAAGGCAAAATGGTTGTCTGAGGAGGCTTTACAAATAGCTGAGAAAAGAAGTGAAAGGAAGGGAGAAAAGGAAAGATATACCCATTTGAATGCAGAGTTCCAACGAATAGCAGGGAGAGATAAGAAAGTCTGTCTAAGTGATTAATGCAAAAAAATAGAGGAAAACCATAGAATGGACATGTTTAGAGATCTCTTCAAGAAAATTAGAGAAACCAAGGGAACTTTTCATGCAAAGATAAGCACAATAAAGGACAGAAATGGTATGGACCTAACAGAAGCAGAAGATATTAAGAAGAGGTGGCAAGAATACACAGAAGAACTATACAAAAAAGATCTTCATGACCCAGACAACCACGATGATGTGATCACTCAACTAGAACAGAGATCCTGGAATGTGAAGTCAAGTGGGCCTTAGGAAGCATCACTATGAACAAAGCCAGTGGAGGTGATAGAATTCCAGCTGAACTACTTCAAATCCTGAAAGATGTTGCTGCTAAAGTGCTGCAGTCAATATGCTAGCAAATTTGGAAAACTCAGCTGTGGCCACAGGACTCAAAAAGGTCAGTTTTCATTTCAATCCCAAAGAAAAGCAATGCCAAAGAGTGTTCAAACTACCACACAACTGCACTCATTTCACACACTAGCAAAGTAATGCTGAAAATTCTCCAAGCTAGGCTTCAACAGTACAGTAACCAAGAACTTCCAGATGTTCAAGCTGTATTTAGAAAAGGCAGAGGAACCAGAGATCAAATTGCCAACATCCTATGATTGTTGGATCATAGAAAAAGCAAGAGAATTCCAGACAAACATCTACTTCTGCTTTATTGACTACACTAAAACCTTTGACTGTGTGGATCACAACAAACTGGACAATTCTTAAAGAGATGGGAATACCAGACCACCTTACCTGCCTCCTGAGAAATCTGTATGCAGGTCAAGAAGCAACAGTTAGAACCAGACATGGAACAATCGACTGGTTCTAAATTGGGAAAGGAATATGTCAAGAGTGTATATTGTCACACTGCTTATTTAACTTATATGCAGAGTACATCATGCGAAATGCTGGGCTGGATGAAGCACAAGCTGGAATCAGAATTGCTGGGAGAAATATCAATAACCTCAGATATGCAGATGACACCACTCTTACAGCAGAAAGTGAAGAACTAAAGAGCCTCATGATGAAAATGAAAGAAGAGAGTGAAAAAATTGGCTTAAAACTCAACATTCAGAAAATTAAGATCATGGCATCTGTTCCCATCACTTCATGGCAAATAGATGGGGAAACAATGGAAACAGTGGCAGACTTTATTTTGGGGGGCTCCAAAATCACTGCAGATGGTGACTGCAGCCATGAAATGAAAATACGCTTGCTCCTTGGAAGAAAAGCTATGACCAACCTAGACAGCATATTAAAAAGCAGAGACGTTACTTTACCAACAAAGGTCCGTCTAGTCAAAGCTATGGTTTTTCCAGTGGCCATGTATGGATGTGAGAGTTGGACCATACAGAAAACTGAGTGCCAAAGAACTAATGCTTTTGAACTATGGTATTAGAGAAGACTCTTGAGAGTCCCTTGGACTGCAAGGAGATCAAACCAGTCAATCTTCAAGGAAATCAGTCCTGAATATTCATTGGAAAGACTGTTGCTAAAGCTGAAACTCCAATACTTTGGCCACCTGATGTAAAGAGCTGACTCATTTGAAGAGACCCTGATGCTGGGAAAGATTGAGGGCAGGAAGAGAAGGGGACAACAGAGGATAAGGTGGTTGGCTGGCATCACTAACTTGATGGACATGAATTTGAGTAGGCTCTGGGAGTTGGGAAAGGACAGGGAAGCCTGGCCCGCTGCAAACCACGGGGTTGCAAAGAGTTGGACACGACTGAGCGACTGGACTGAACTGAAGAATAGCAGTGGTGCAGCTGCTATGGAGAACAGCTCTGTTCCCAGGCTATGTTCACATCATTATGAACTATGATTATTTTCAGTTGTTTAGTAATTATTAGTGTAATGCCTGCCCCCCCACACCCTCTTAAAGTGTGGTTTCCTTGAGGGCTTGGTGTGGCAGAGTCTAGGTCCACCCAAATCTCTACAAACGACCCAATTTCATCCCTTTTTATGGCCGAGTAATATTCCATTGTATATACGTAGCACATCTTCTTTATTCATTCCTCTCTCAATGGACATTTAGGTTGCTTCCATGTCCTGGCTATTGTAAATAGTGCTGCAATGAACACTGAGGTGCATGTGTCTTTCTGAATCATGGAAAAGCAGTACAGATGAACCTATGTGCAGGGCAGGAATAGAGATGCAGATGCAGAGAATGGACATGTGGACCAGCAAGGGAAGGGGAGGATGGGATGAACTGAGAGAGCAGCATTGACATATATATACTACTGTGTGTGAAACAGCTAGTAGGGAGCTGCTGTACCGCACAGGGAGCTCGACTCGGTGCTCTGTGGTGACCTAGAGGGGTGGGAGGGAGGCTCAGGAGGGAGGGGATATATGTACACTTGTAGCTGATTCACTTTCTTATCCAACAGAAACTAACAACATTGTAAACGAATTCTACCCGCCCCCCCAGCCCCCAAGGAAAGTTGGGGGGAGCCCTGCCTCCCTCTTTGCTACAGTTTTCTCCTTCCCTCGGGGTTACCAGTGGAAACTCTTACAGATGCTGTTGCAGAGGCATCTGTTTTCCCAGGCAGAGTGGCTGGAGTTCCCCGCACAGCGCATGACGACCGACACTCTGCGGAAGCCTGTCTTGCAGTCGCAGTTTATCATGGTGCCCACCTTGTACCTGAGGACCTTGAACATGGCGTTTCTGAGACTCGGAGGGTCATCGTGACAAACCTCTGCCAAGACAAAAAGGCACCTTAGTCATCCAGGAGCTTCCAAACACAGGCACAGACAACCATCAAAATGATCTAATCCCACATTTCTTCCCCTGATTTAAGGGATTGGCATGTACCCCACTTTTTCCTGGAAAGACACTCAGGCTGTTGAAGGTTCTTCAGAAACCTTCAGATCAGAGATGGTTCAAAATTTAACTTCAGCCAAGTTCTTCTCCAAGCTACAGTGTCTTTCAAACTAAATGAGTAGAAACAACTGGGGTTTTATTCTGATGACTCCCACCGAGCAAGCATAGTTTCTTCACAAGGAACATGAGGAAAGGCTTCCCTGGTGGCTCAGCTGGTAAAGAATCCTCCTGTAATGCGGGAAACCTGGGTTCGATCCTGGGGTTGGGAAGATCCCCTGGAGAAGGGAAAGGCTACCCACTCCAGTATTCTGGCCTGGAGAATTCCATGGCCTGGAGAATTCCATGTGCATGGGGTCACAAAGAGTCGGACACGACTGAGCAAATTTCATTTCACTAACACGAGGAAAGGCGGGGAGCCGGGGAAGCCACACGGATTTAACTGAGGGATGAAATGTGTCTGTTGAGAAATCCTTTCTTGGGGGAGAAATATTTGTAAAGTGTTTACTCAGTGTGTGGTGAGTAGGAAATGTGTTTCTCACCCATCTACCCACCTCTGAGTTTTCCAAATTTCTTCTCACGCCACAAAACCTGACCCTCCCGTGGCCCAAAAACGCATCACTGGTTCCCCACTAAAGACACTTGAAGAAGTGGCCGAACACCCAACTATCACGGGGTGGGAAACGTGCTGGTCTCATCAGAACAGGGATTCCACTGTGTGTCTCTAGACACGTTGCCCTGCTTCAAGAGATGAGATTTTTCAGGAAAAAGTCATAGGCCGTGTGGAGGAAGTGAACAGGATGGCACAGAAAGTGGGAGAGAGTGAGGCGGCCAGGCTGCCTGCAGCTGGCCTCACCACCCAGCAGAAGGGCATCAGTTCTGGGCAGGTGGCCGTACCTGCGGCCGGCAGAGGACCAGCTGCCAGTTGTGTGTCAATCACTCAGCATGGAGTGGAGCTTCTCTGAGCCCTCACACTCTGCCCAGCCACTCATCGTCCTGGAGACCACCCCATCCTCATCCAGGATGCAGGACCCTCCCAACACCCCCAAGAGGATGAGGAGAATGTGAACAGCTTGCCCCACCTCTAACCCAGAAGGGACTAAACAACAGCAATTTGAATGGCCGAGTGGGCCAGCAGTTGAGAGGAACCTGTGACATAATGTGCATGCGTACATGCTGAGTCACTTCAGTCATCTCTGACTCTTTGTGAGTCTATGGACTGTAGCCTGCCAGGCTCCTCTGTCCATGGAATTCCCCAGGCAAGAACACTGGAGTGGGTTGCCATGCCCTCCTCCAGGGAATCTTCCCGACTCAGGGATCGCACCCGAGTCTCTTAATGTCTCCTGCTTTGGCAGGTGGGTTCTTTACCATTAGCGCCACCTGGGAACCCCGTCACTTAATTAAATTCTGGTCACTGTAATAATCATAAGGCAAGAAATGCAGTGTGGTGGAAAAGGAAGGAAGCTGGGTCTCTAAATTGTAGCTCCACCAGCTTACTAGCCACACAGTTTTATTGCAGCTACTTATCTAAGACACGGCTTCCTTTTCTGTAAAATTTGTATAATAATTATTATTTTACTGATTTGTTTTAAAATTATGTGAAATAACATATCGAGGTAACTTGCAGAGCACCCAGCACATAATAGTCCTAGAATAGATGCTAGTTCAGCTCCTTTTTTCTCTGTCCAGAAAAAGCAATCTTGGATGTCCCTCAGTAAATGAGTGGACAAATAAACTGTGGTAAATTCAGACAGTGGAATGTTATTCAGAGCTAAAAAGAAATGAGCTATCAAGCCAGAGAAGACAGAGGAAACATTAATGCATATTACTAAGTGAAAGATGACAATCTTAAAATAAAACACATCGTATGATTCTAACTATAAGACATTCTAGAAAAGGAAAAACTATGAAGGTAGTAAAAAGGAAAAATCAGTGGTTGCTAAGGGTTAGGGAGGCTGGAGATATGAATATTCGGAGCATGGAGGATTTTTAGGGCAGTGAAATTTCTCTGTATGATACCATAATGATGGATACAATAAATAAGTGGGTAAAGATTGTTCAAGTCACTTCTCCAAAGAAGATATCTGATTATCAGCAATCAGTTGAAAAGGTGCTCAAGACAACATTAGACATCACAGAAAAACAAATCAGAAGCCACGTTGAAAGAGTCCATTAGAATGGGTAAAATAGATACAAGACTGACAATACCAAATGTTGCCAGGGAGCGACTGTAACTTGCTGACATTACTGGTGGGAGTGAAAATAACGCTGCTACTTTGGAAAATTCAAAGTTTCTAAAAATGAAGTTAAACATATACCTGCCCTACGATCCGACCATCCCACTCCTGGGTATTTATCCAGCAGGAGTGAGATCTTGTGTCTATGAAAACACTTAAACATTTATAGTAGCTTTAAGTAATCTCAAAAACATTATGTTGAACAAAAGAAGATAAAACAACACAAAAGAAGATAAAACAACACACACGCACATTGATTCCACTTCTATAAAGTTCAAGAAAAGACAAAACTAGTATACAGAAAGAAATTAAGCCAGGGTTTGTGTGTGGTGGGCAGGGCTGGCTGCAACGAATCAATGGGTAATGAAAATGAAATGATAATGGACTCATCACAGTTCAGGCACACAAAAGTGGAGTCAGGGGCCATGGAAGACCTGCTCCCAGACACTTCCCTGCACCACCAAGAACTTGAATTTTCTCTGAATTGCACCAAACTTAAGGACACCACCAACCGTTTTCAAAACAATAGCTGCCAGCAGCTGCAAACTGAGGGTCTCAAGGTCCCCCCTTGAAACTGTGCAGCCTTTTCAGATGTCAACCAATTGGTACTCAGCAAGCACCCTTAGGCTTGCCAGCTCCAACTATAATTCTTGGTAAACAAGTCCTGCTGTCACTAACTGTAACCTTGGTTTTCCCTTTATAAGCCTCCCTTATTTTATTGTTGGGGGTGGAGTGGGGGAGACAGTTCAAGGGCTTCTTTGCTTAGTTTTTATTGGAGTCTAGTTGCACTACAATATTGTGTTAGTTTCTATTGTACAGCATGATGAATCAGGCAGAGATGTACATAGATCCCCTCTTTTTTGGACTTCCTTCCCAGTTAGGTCACCACAGAGCATAGAGTAGAGCTCCCTGTTATATAGTAGGTTCTCATTAGTTACCTATTTATACAGAGTATAAATAGTGTCAGTCCCAGTCTCCCAATTCTCACCACCCTTGCCCTGTCCCCCTTGCTCAAGGGCTTCTCTGGGGTATCCCTAACAAACCCCAAATAAACACCTTTCTATTTCAATCAGACCTCCATTTCTGAAATTTTTGGTTAATGGCCAAAATTCATCAAAATTGTACACTGCAGATCTGTGCATTTCACTGCAAGTAATTTTACTTCCAAAAAATCAGTAAGAAGTATACAGAGCAACTCTCACGATTATTCACTAGCACAAAGAATCAAGGATTGACCTCAGATGCATTCAGAATCTGACAACTCAATCACAAACCAAAAAAGTTTCCAAATACAGAAATTGGAAAAGAACAAGGCAAATTGCCCTTGGGACAACTTGGTGTCCTTAAAAACTATTTACGTGGTGATATGCTTTTTTAAATTAGGCCCTGGAAATTTCCGGGATCATCATAAATTAGCCTGAGCATCGAGGAGGTCATGTGGGGACAAGGGAAAGTCAGAACTTCTTACTCCCACGGACTTGCTTTTTATCAAAGCAATTTTCCTGGAATCTAGAAGCAATGAAACTTCCCTGATCTATAACTAAGAACTAGTAAAGAACTTGACTATAACCCTTTGCCCTGGAACCATGCAAAGACTGATCCAGATGTCATCTGAAGAAGGTGGGGTAGGAGGGTGTTCAGCAAAGGCAGACAGAGGGTGGGGTGTTCTTTTTAATAGGATTAAATCTGGGATTTTTTTTTAAAGTCCTTCTCAGAGAGGTCATAAAAGAAACAGCAGTACAACATCTTAAAAGGAAAAAAAAAGAATGGAAAATGCCTCTTCTCTCCTGAAATCTTGCAGAGGAGTGAGTGAGTGAAAGTTGCTCAGTAATGTCCGACTCTTTGCAAACCCGTGGACTGTAACCCGCCAGGCTCCTCTGTCCATGGACTTCTCCAGGCAAGAACACTGGAGTGGGTAGCCATTTCCTTCTCCAGGGGATCTTCCTGACCCAGGGGTCAAAACCCAGGCCTCCTGCATTGCAGGCAGATTCTTTATGATCTGAGCCACCAGGGAAGCAGAGGCATGTTGAAGGACAATTCTGTTTGTGTGACTCAGCAAAATGTCTTTACATCCCCTTTCCTCGTATTATCCTTATGAATTTTCTTCCCACATAGCATGGCAGCTGCCCTCATTCCCTAGTTTTACTCTAAAATTTTCAGAGTTCAGCAAAGGGGCTTTTTCCGCCTTTACTCTTGTACCCACACTTCCAAATCTATTTCCTGTTTCCACCAGAGGCTCTGCCTTTCTAACAGAAATCTTTCTCTGCTCTCCACTCTGCCCATTTCCCCAACTCAGGAGGCAAACACAGAAAAAGTTTTTGCAAGTGGGAAGGGAACTGTTTTTCTCTCTGTCTTTTTAAAGCATCGATACATTTCTAAATTGGATGTTATCTTCTCTTCAGAGAGGATTGAAAGTGTGTGCTGCTTCTGGAGTGGAGAAGAACTGTGTACATTCCTAGTCTGGTGCTGGGACTTAGGGTGAATGCTCAGAGCTCGGACTGGGGGCCCAGGCGGGGTCCTACCAGGGGCTCAGAGGAACACTGATATGGTCTTGCCACCTCCGACCTTTCGTGTGGGCAGAGGCAGAAAGAGAGCCAGTGATTATCATTAATCCTGCAAACCCCAAGAGCTTCCACTCTCAGAGAGTTAAAATTGAGCTCTTCTGATGTCGAAAGTGTTTCCTGTCTCATTTCGGATTTTAGCTGAGACAGGTAATTGGAAAGACACAGGCGGGACCCCACGCACGTGTCCCTCCGCCCTGCACCCACCCCACCTCCATCCACACTGGCCCGGGTGCACCTCCCCTTGGGATATTTGTAGGTGTGTGGCCTCCGGGAATTCCCTGTTCAACTGAAGTGCAAGAATCCGTGCACTTTCAGCGTCTCCAGCTGACACTGGCGGCAGTCACTGAGGGCTGCCTTGCTCTGGGCTGTGTCACCATGCAGGTCTGGGAGGAAGGTGGACAAGGGTGGGGGCCCCTGGGCCACTCCCTGCTTCTGGTCTCCGTTGTTTTGTTTACCCTCCAGTGGATTGCTGGAGCCTCACCTCCTCCATCTCACCATGCCCATGCCGGGGGAGAGAGAGTGCTGAGGCATCCGCTGGATGCACTGCAACAGACTAAGAATCCAGACCAGCCGTTCTGTCTCCCAGGCGTCTGTTCTGTCCTTTCTTGCCTCTCCCTCTTCTTCTCTCTCTCTCTTTTTTTTTTTTTTAAAGATTTATCTATTTACTTTTGGCTGTGCAGGGTCTTGATTGCTTTGCGTGGACTTTTCTCTAAATGTGGCAAGTTGGATGCCCAGGCTTCTCACTGTGGTGGCATTGCTTAATGCAGAGCGCGGGCTCTAGGCACACAGGCTTCAGTAGCTGTGGCTCACCAGCTCTAGCGCAGGCGCTCAGTAGTTGTGGCGAACAGGCTTGGTTGCTCTGCAGCAGGTGGGATCTTTCCGGACCAGGGGTTGAACCCGTGTCCCTTGAATTGGCAGGCAAATTCTTATCCACTGGGCCACCAGGGAGGTCCTGCTCTCTCCATTTGAACGTTAGACCAAACCATCAACCATCTGGTGCTGTTTCCAGAAGGACAGCTCCTACTGCTTGGGTTTCTAATAAAAGATGAGAAACTTGGTGATGCAGGGCAGTCCCTTCTCTTCCTCTACGCAGCCGGTCACCCAGTCGGAGTGACAAGAGCTGCAGACTGGGGCTTCCTAATTGGAGTTGGGATCCTGATACCCTTTCTCTCGTTTGGCGTATGCTCTCAATGCCACTCCCCCCAACATAAAGCTATCCTTTGTGTTTGCCATTTTGTTTTTAGAAGAGAATAGAACTAAGATGTGGGCTTCCCCGGTGACTCAGTAGTAAAGTGCCAATGCAGGAGACGTGGGTTCAATCCCTGGGTTGGGAAGATGCCCTGGAGAAAGAAATGGCAACCCACTCCAGTATTCTTGCCTGGAAAGTCCCATGGATAGAGGAGCCTGGGGGGCTGTAGTCCTTGGGGTCCCCAAGAGTTGGACATGATTTAATGACTAGCCAATGGCAACAACAAAGAACTAAGATGAGTTTTGGGCTGAGGTGTTTTTGTGTCCCTTGAGTTAACCAGAAATACCAACACCTGGAGGGAAGTCGTTCCTTTGAGCGGGAAGTCTGATTCTCTAGAGCTGGGAGGACTCTGCTTCACTTGTGTGCAGCAGAGCCTCTCACTCTTTGACATGCAGACATGTGGCCTGCGGGGGGCTTGTTGAAATGAAAGGGTGAGTGCATTTAGCAGTGGCTGCCCCCTCCCCGGGGGCCCGCCTCCCCCAGGGGCCCATCAGCAGGGTCCTTGGGCACTGCTAAAGCTGCTTCTGGAGCACTTTGTTCCCAGGAAAAGCATCTGAGAGGGTGCACTGAGAACTCCCTTGGCTGGAGGAAAGGTGGATGGGTGAAAACAGTTGTGGATTAGGTGAGTGTTTTTTTTTTATTCTTTTCTGATGTTGCTGAAAACAAAAGAGCACGCATATGGCCCCTGTGGCCTGTGTGAGTAACATGAAAGACAAGGAAAGGGAAGGGGCTTCGAAAGGATGTGGACAAGGTCTGAGATAAGAGTCTTCACCCTGCGAGTAAATCAAGGTCAAGTTATGTTTGCCCGAACAGCCAGGCCAGCTCTGAGTGCCTGGCTTCATCTGTGTGCCCATCTGCCTGGCCATCCATATGCTAGAGACTGAGGGTAGACATCAGAATAGCTCACTAAGCACAGAAACTTCTAGGTGACGGTTTACTGCACTTTACACATGGGACATAGGAGCCATTAAAGTTTGGGGCACTGGATGAAGAAATGGTGTGGTTCTTGACCTTAAAATACTCATCTGTGTCAAATCTAAGAAGAACCCCGAGATTTGTTGCTGTTGTTCAATCGCTGAGTCATCTCCAACTCTTTGTGACCCCGTGGACTGCAGCACGCCAGGCTTCCCTGTCCTTCACCATCTCCCAGAGTTTGCTCAAGCTCATGTCCATTGAGTCAGTGATGCCCTCCAACCATCTCATCCTCTGTCACTCCCTTCTCCTCCTGCCCTCAGTCTTTCCCTGAGGAGGGCACCTCATCGGGACACCTGATGGTGGCCAAAGTATTGGAGCTTCAGCTTCAGCCTCAGTCCTTCCAATGAATATTCAGAGATTTATCTAAATGTAAGAGACAGTCTCCAAATTCCTTGGGGAGCCCACCCAGCAGTCTGAGCCTCAGTAAAAGCAGGTATTTCGGGTGCAAACTAAAATATTACAGGACATGTTTACCATTAATCTCAATAGGATCCCAGGGTCTGAGAGCTGGGAGAGACTCCAGTGATAATTAAGGTTAACCTGCCCTTTTGTTGATTGAGGAAATAGGCCTCGTTCCATTAGACGAATAGCTGCAAACCTGGGACACGACAGAGCCCCTACATCCGGTTCAGTGCTTCCCCATTGCTAGCGTCAGGAACGAGTGTGCTTGTCACCAGCGGTGGAAGCTCCTCTAGCTGGAGGCAGGGCTCTGCCTCTACTATCTGGGTCACTGGGAAGTGTTTGTGAAGTGTTGTGGTTGAATTCAGATCATTATCTTTGAAAAATTCAGAGCTCACGTCCTCCATTTGGGGCTATTTATATAACAGTAGCTGTGACATCTGAGCCCCGCCTGTGGCTGCTCCTTCATAGAGATTACCTTCCAAGCTCACTGCAACCCTCAAAGGGAGAGATTGTCACCCCACCTTACACGTCAGAGAACTGAGGTTCAGAGAGGTTCAGTCAGTTGCCTGAAGTCACACAGCTCAAGGCGATGGGACCAGAATCACAGGAAATCCTACTATTACTGCCTTCATGCCTACCTTTTTTTTGAAGGAATGACTTTTTTTTTTTTTTTTTTACAATAGAGAATCTGCTTGCAATATAGGAGACATGAATTCAATTCCTGGGTTGGGAAGATTTCCCTGGGGAAGAAAATGGCAACCCACCCTAATATTCTTACCTGGAGAATGGACAGAGGAGCCTGGCGGGCTACAGTCCAAGGGGTTGCAAAGAGTCTTATATAACTGAGCGACTCACACTATTTCTTTTTTTTTTTTTTTAATATCTATTTTTGTCTGTGCCTGGTTTTCATTGCTGCTCAGGCTTTCTCTGGCTATGGTGGGTGGGGGCTGCTCTTTAGCAATGCCCAGGCTTCTCTTGTTGCGAAGCACAGGCTCTAGGACACAGACTTCAGTAGTTGCAGTTTCCCAGCTCTAGATCACAGGCTCAGTAGTTGCGGAGAATGGGCTTAGCTGCTCCGCGGCACGTGGGATCTTTCTGGACCAGGGATTGAACCCTTGTCTCCTGCACTGGCTGGAGGATTCTTTATCACTGAGCCACCAAAGAAGCCCCCTCATGCCTACCTTTTAAAAAAGATCTCATTTTTACTTTCAGGAAATAATTTCAAATAGCAAACTTAAATGTGTCGGAAGAAGCAGGGATGAAGAAGACAGCATGTGGAGAGAAGGTTTGCATGGACCCCAGGTCACCACAAAAACACAGAGGGTGACGCAGTTGGTTTCTCTGTAGGAGTGAGATTCAAAGTGTTGAACAAGCAGGATACAGGGGGTCAGGAACCAATGTGAGGGGTGCCAGTGTAAGGGTGAGGCCAGCGTCCCACAGCCCCCATCTGCCACACGGTAACCCTTCAGCTGCTGACGTGTGGGAGGAGCCAGGGGAAGGAGTGCAGATGGATCATTTGAGAAGTTCAAAGAGCGGATATTGACCAACAAACTTGGACATATTTCAATTCTTTAAACAACCAATATGACAAAGGCAGTGATTCTCAAACCTTTTGGTGTTAGACCTCTTTACGCTTTCAAAAATTACTGAGGGCCCCACCCCAAAGCTTTTGTTTTTGTAGATTATATCCATCATTGTTTGCCATCTTAGACATTAATACTGGGAGAGTTTAAGAGTACATGTCTATAATTCGTCTTAAAGTAACAATGACAAGCTTTCACAAATATGCCCTGATTGGATCCTGACAACTACACCATGAAGAAGATATTATCATGATTCCTACCATTTTACAAATGAGACACTGAGGCACAGTGAAGTTTGGAGAATTGCCCGAGATTGCCCAGCAAGGTCGCCTGGCTAGAGGACCCTCAGTGATGAGGCGAGAGGCTTGTCTGGGCTTCTGAGCGGAGGTCTTGGCAAGGATGCTGTGCTGCCCCGTCCAGACGCACACCTCTAGCCCTGAGCTCAAGTCACCTTCACCTTCCCATCTGACCATCCTCTGGTGCTCCAGCGGTGCTCAAAACCTACTATTTCCTCTTCTACTTAACTTGCCATTGGGGTTTTAGTCAACACAATCGGATGAAAGAACACGTAGCAGCCTAAATACTAGAAAGAAAAGAAGTGGAGCTATCTGTACTTGCACATATTATGATAGTGTGTCCAGTAAACCCAAAAGAAGCAATGGCGGTAGTGATAAAATAATGAAATGATTTTAAAAGATAGCAAACGATCTGTGTGTGTGTTCCAGCTGCTCAGTCGTGTCCGACTCTTTGTGACCCCGTGGACTATAGCCTGCCAGGCTCCTCTGTCTATGGGGTTCTCCAGGCAAGAGTACTGGAGTGAATTGCCATCGACAGTGATACTGAAAAAGCGTGACATGGAGTGAGGAGGAGAGAAGCACTTTTTGGGATACTGTTTGGATAACGCCAGCTCAGGCATGCGGAAAGATGGATTGTAAAGGGAACTATGTGCAGAAAGGTAGATTGCAAATGAATTAGGTTGAGTGAAAAAAAAGCCAGTTTCAAAGGTTACATATCATGTGATTCCATTTGTCTCTTAGTCTTAAAATGACAAAATCATAGAGATGGAGAGTGGCTCAGTGTCTGCCAGGGGTCAGGGAGGATGGTGGCCTGTGGCCATGGTCACAATAAGGCAGGGGAGGGATCTTGGGATGGGAACTTTTGTGTACATTGGCTCTGCTCATGGTCACAGAAATCTACACATGTGGGAAAGTCACATGGAAATAAAGACATGCGTGCATGAATGAGAGCATGTAAGATTGCTGAGGTCTGAGCAAGACTGATAGATTGCAGCGAGGTCAACTTCCTGGCTGTGATACCATGCTATAATTGTAGGGAGGACGGAATGAAGGCTGTACTGGATCTCTTGATATTGTTATTTACAACTGCATGAAAATCTATAATTATCTCAAAAAGTTAAAGACAAACACGCACTCAAACAATCCTCTGTTCTTCTTCTTGTCCCTGTTTCTTTTAAGGGCCCGCTCATGCCTGTGAGGCAACTCTTCAGTCCCCTTCAGGTCCCCTCAACTTTGCCATCGGGTACAATCCCTTCCCAGGAGTCGTTGCTTGGACCTCTGCAGAATCCTGGCGGACGCCACCCCCTCCATCTCCTGTACCGTCCACCCTCGCCTCCAGCCCTCCCGACTGCAGACCTGCTAGAGCAGTAGCATCTTATCCTTTCCTTCCACCTCCCATCTTTCCCTGCTTCCAATATGTGTTTTCAAATGTCACCAGTTTTGCGCAGTGGCAGTACCGTAGCCAATGAGGTTTATCTGAGCTAGCTGAGAAGGAAAAAGGACCATCAAGTCAGGGACTTGACTGGCTGTCTACTAGTTTAGATTCCTCCTTACAATGCCAGAGTTAGATCCCTGGTCAGGGAACTAAGATCCCACATGCCGTGGGACAGCTGGGCCCTCGAGGAGCAACCAAGCCCGTGCGCCTCAGCTAGAGAGTCTGTGTGCTGCAACGGAAGATCCCGCATGACGCAACTAAGACCCAACACAGTCAAATACATAAATATCTTTTAAAAATTAAAAAGCATTGAGAAGTCAAGCATCCTAGCATCCCAGAGCACAGAGTGACTGTACTAGTGCCGTAGCCAACGGCCACAGCTGTGGATCTCTCCAGCTCCGTGATCGACCTCCGGGTACCACAGCCACCCTCCTTCTTTCTCCTTTGATTCAGGAAGTGGGTTTCTTAAGCACCAGACTCGGCTTTTGACAGGAGGGATTGACAACATTTCTTTTCTTTACTTCGGGAATCAAGTCTGCCAGTCAAACCACAGTTGGCAGATTCCTCAGCGCCATTAAGGAGCGTGTGACCTTAGGGGTTTCTTGGACGCTCCAGGTCACTGCCTTTGCCAGGCTGATCCGTCCTCTGGGTCTCCTGGCATGGTGTCCCTGATGGGGAAGCCTTCCCAGCCTGTGAGTCAGGTCAGGAGGAAGGCTGGCCTCAGCTTTGCCGTGTTTGGAGGAGGAACAGTGGTTCACCTGGCAGAGAGAATGTCAGGCTCAGGGGACTGTGCGTGTCTGCTTAGTTTCTTCAGTCGTATTTGACTCTCTGCGACCCCGTGGATTGTAGCCAGGCTCCTCTGTCCCTGGGATTCTCCAGGTAAGAATACTGGAGTGGGCTGCCATGGCCTTCTCCAGGGGATCTTCCCAACCCAGGGATCAAACCCACTTCTCTTATGTCTCCTGCGTTGGCAGGTGTGTTCTTTACCACTAGTGCCACCTGGGGACTTTAAGGGGAATGTTTTCTGGAGAGCGAATGGCAAGAGCTTGAACGACAGAGATGCGTCCATGGAATTAATGTAAGCGGAAGATTTCAATATCTGCCCCCCAGGTCTTGATGTTGCTATTATTATCTCTGGAGCAGAGTTGTTTTTAGGACCAAATGATAAGATATGTAAGCTTTGTGAGCTGGAAAAAAATATCTAAAATGTTAGTAACTTAAAGCTTTGTTGTATCAGAACAAGGAAATGGAGATTCTTTTGATCTTATCTTCTAAGAACTATTTGTGGAAAAAAAAAAAAGAACTATTTGTGGGAATTCTGGATCTGTTTCCTTCCTCTCACCTGCATTCACAATGGCCTTCACATCTAGTAAAGTACGGTCAGCTTCCTGATCACTGCCCACTGACTTACCACTGTCGAGTTTCAAAACTTCTGGTTATTTCTGGTTGCTGTTGGCCGTCCATGTCACCTACTGTTTATTTAAACTATTTCCTCAATGCAGGCAGCGATAGGCCCTGAATGAATGCTTGAGAGTGTTAGCAATCACATCGATAATGTGGTCCTTTAATTCATTCAGTCAACACAGATCCATCTTCACTCAACATAAGTGCCGAGGCGTGCACGCTCAGTCACTCAGTCATGTCCAACTCTTTGCAACCCCATGGACTGTAGCCCATCAGGCTCCTCTGTCCATGGGATTCTCCAGGCAAGAAATACTGGAGTGGGTTGCCATTTCCTTATCCAGGGCATCTTCCTGACCCAGGGATTGAACCTACGTCTCTTATTGTCTCCTGCATTGCAGGTAGACAATTCTTTACCACTACACCACCTGAGAATCCCCCACATGCTGAGGGAAACGTGGCAAAACCAAGTTTAGGGTCACGGGGCTGTGGGCTGGGGGTGGGAGTGGGGTTAAGGCAGGTTAAAGGCATCAAAGAAAAGGTTGCCTGACTCCCCAGGTGGGAATAAGAGGGGGCGCTGTGTGCTCTTTGGGGGTGGGGGGGACTCAGTGGCTTGTTCTATGGTACTAAGCATCCTTCGCTCGTAAGTTCTGTATCTGACCCACAGTTTCTGACACCTGGCTGGGCCTCTCAGACCTAAGAGTCAGAGTTTCCACAACTCAAGAATGAGAACATATTCTGCCTTAATCAACACTTGTTACCAAGAAAAACGGGGGGATGCGTGGGAAAAGAGTTATTTTCTCTTTATGTTAGAAGTGAAGAAAGGAGACTGAGAACCAGCAGCATTCCTGTCCCTAAGTCAAAGCCATCGCATTTGGGGGTCTCCAGTGCTCCTGTGAATGAACTGTTGAGGGTGGTGGTTTTGTCCCTGGGAGGCTTAGCTGATAACAAGCTTCTGTATGTGAAAGAGTTAACCACACATTTACCGCAGAATGTCAACCCCATGAAAATTAAAATGTTGTCAGATAAGAAAAACAAGGTGTGTAGAAATATACCCATATTCTTTCTCTGAAATCGAAAATCAGTTTTCCTTCAAACCTTTGAAACCTGTTTCTTGGGACGAAATAATGGTTTCAACAGAAATGTGCTATGTTGGTGAATCCCACCTGCCATCTTCCCCAAGGGGAGCCTTCGGAGAATTTAGACCATGGAGTCGTGGAGATTTTCAACTCTGTAGCCACAGAGTTTCCACTATTCTAAAGAATGCCAGGTGCATAGGTGCAATGCCAGGTAGAAACTCAAGACCCAAAGGGAAACACAGGAAAGAAGAAAACAGAAAAAAGTCACAGGAGAACATGGAGGCATCTCGAAGGAAGAGTCACTCGTCAGAACCCACACCCCATTCAGGTGTCGTGCAGGGGCCGGCCGTGCCAATATGGGCCCCGAGTGTGCCAGGCACCCCAAATCCATGTGTCCTGGGAAGATGAGGGTCAGGTTTGCCAGTAGCCACTCCCACCTCCCGGGGTACCTCCCATACCCATCACTCTGGGCACGCTTCTTCCTGCCTGCTCTCAAGAATACACTCAGTTTCAAACAAGTGTTTGGATTCACATTCATATGAAGAAACCTTCCTGCCTGGTGCAATGGTATCAGGAAGTGGGGCATTGGGTGACTTGAGGCCATGAGGTTGGAACCTCAGAGGTGGGTCTGGGTCCCCTAGGAGAGACACGAGAAATCCTCTGGGGGGAAACCATAGCCCTCCCCCAAACCCCATCACGCCGGCCCCCCGTCTCAGATATCAGCCCCTAGGAATAAAGTGAGGGGTGAGCTGTGCTGTTCTAAGGCCCCCAGGCCATGGTATTCTGCTAGGACAGCCTGCTCGGACGAAGACATCACTGTGCGTCTAGGATGGCGACCAGCCTTTCCATGGAGAACGTCAATCCCACTACGGAAATGGAGGCCACAGGCCAGCTGGAGGTAAGGTCCTGATTCGGGTTCCGAGGTTCTTGGTGCTTTGGAGGCAGTCCTGATCTGCTTGTCTACTGTGATTGGCCTAAGATGGGTTCAGTGTAGACCAACAACAGCCTGAATGTGTTCCCCAAATCCACACATCAGTAGGTGAGGCCCCACAGAGAAGAGGGGGGATGAGGCTGTGTCCGAGTGAGCTGATGATAGGGGTGGCCACACAGGATCGGGAGGAGGTTTTTAAGATTGCTGCGTAAACAAGGCCCGGAGCCCTCTCCAGTACTCCAGGAACTGGCCTCAGAAAGGCAGCCTCAACTGAAAGGCTTTTGATGAGTTTACTCTGTGGGCTCAGCCTGGGCTGTCCCCCACTAGGCTGGCACTGAAGAAACAGGCTCCAAGATCCCCAGAAAGTGAAGTGAAAGTGTTGGTCGCTCTGACTCTCTGTGAGGCCATGGACTGTAGCCCACAAAATTCCTCTGTCCACGGAATTTTCCAGGCAAGAATACTGGCATGGGTTGCCAGTTCCCTTCTCCAGGGGATCTTCCCATCCCAGGGATCGAACCTGCATCTCCTGCATTGGGAGGCAGGTTCTTCACTGTCTGAGCCAAGTTCCCCAGAGCACCTTTTAAAGTATCAGCTCTAGGGGCTTCCTGGTCCAGTGGCTAAGACTCCAAAATGCCAGTGCAGAGGGTCCAGGTTTAATCCCTGGGCAGGGAGGTGGATCCCACAAGTCACAAATAAGAGTTCGCATGCGGCAACTAAGACCCAGTACAGCCAAATAAATAAATAAAAATATCTAAAAATCCACGCCATTCCTGCCTTCCCTAAATTCGTAGGTAGCACTCGCAATTGTGGTCTCTGATCAAAGCCACAGGTGAGCATTGTTCCTTTCAAGGGACACCCGCCTTAGGAGCTTTGACCACAGGTGATGAATTTGTAAGGGGTTTTCATGTTGGGCTTCCTCTTATTGAATTTAAATCCAAGGTGGCAGCATTTTCCAAGGACATGGGAACTAGGACCTGTTTACCATGATTCATGGGGAATTGCTTTGTGCTGAAAAGAACAGATGGGAGCCGTCAAGGATGTAGTCATTGCAGCATGAACTACACAGAGTTCCTCCCGTGGTGTGAGCGATACCTTCAGTCCCGCTGGTGAACGGACGGGACGCAGTAGGGGAGCGGGCTGGCTGGCGAGGAGCCTGAACGGGTGGAAGGGATGGCGTTTCACCCTGCTCTGGGGTGTTTATTAGCCACAGAATGTCAGGACTGAAAGGGACTTAGAGAGCCTCTCTGCCATCTCCTTGGATGCACAGAGAAAGTGCCCGCTCTGTCCAAGACGTGGCAGTCACCGTGTGCTGGCCACTGATCCAGGCACACAGCTGGCTCTCCCTGGTCCCCACGGCCACCTCTGTAGTCGGCTGGTATGAACATTCATGACAATTAATATGACGACTATTTTATAGTCCATTATTATAAGCAAGACATTGAATATAGAATAAAGTGAGATACACAGAATGCTAGTGTTATTGATACAGCTGTAAATAAGAATCATGTCAGTGATTAATTACTGGAAGGCCGTCCCTACCGGCTCCGTGTTATACACAATGCAGTGAGCTGGCAGCGTCAGGGTCCTGCCCAGAGTCACACAGCCAGTTCCAGGAGGCCAGGATCCGCAGCCTCAAGGGGGAGGCGCCCGTGATCGCGTGCGCCCACCTTTCCTCCCTGTGTCTCAGCTACTTCCTGCCCCTGTGGCCACAGGTAGCCTCTGGCCTCCTTCCGCCCTGTCCCCCATGTGTCCTGTGAGGCAGGAAGGCTGTCTCAGGCACCTCAGGCTGGGGCTTGGGGGGCTGGAGCTTGGAGAGTGGAGAGTGGGTACTAATATGCTGAGATGGTTCAGACTGGACTCCCCAGGGATTGGGCCTTTGTAAGGAGAGTGGGGCCAGCGAAGCGAAAGGAGCCGGGATTCTGGGCAGGTTCCCTGGGCAGCTGGAGGTGGTGATGGTGGCATCTTTCATTAAAACTGGAGATAACAGAGGACAAGCAGGCCAGGGGGCGGTGAGGGTGCCCAGCGCTGGCTGTACTAAACTTGGGAAGCATGTGGGAAAGCCCCGTGGAGAGGTGCTCTGGCTCTCAGCCGTGCAGATTGCAGGCCCAGCAAGCGATGTTTACTGAGCACCTACTGTATGCTGTTTACCTTAGGCAGGCTGCCTTGTCCCACAGCAGCTGAGGCCGCTGGAGGCTTGAAGGACCGGCCCACCCCCGGCTCTCCCCCAGGTCACTCAGCACCCTCAGGGGCTGCACCCCTTCCCCCATGCCACCTGCCAACAGTCATACACAGATAACAGGGCTGATGCCCTGAAGCCCAGATGGCCCCCATCCCTGCAGCCGCTCTGTAGCGCTGGCTCCTCCCCAGCTACAGTCCATGCTCCTGCACTTGGCCCGGCTCCACGACCAGCTCACAGCTCTGCCCCGCAGGTGCTCCCCAACCTGGAGGACCATGCTGTGTCCTCTGTCATTAACTCGATCGAGACTTCGCTTCCCCCTTCCTGCCTTCTGCCTGTCCTGCAGGACCCCTCCTTGTCGCTTTGCTCTGGGAAGCCTCCTTGCCCCTTTCCTCTGGGGTTGGGCATGCCTCTGCCTTCCCGGACCACCTGTGCTCGCCACACCTGTCCATCAGCTGTCCCCACCCTGCTAGTGCTGGCAGAGAATGGTGCCCAGTGATGGTTTTACAGGAAAACAGGATTACACAAGTTCAAGCCAGGTTCTGAATCCAAGCCCTGTGGAATCCCAAGTTCCTGAGCCCTTTCTACTCTCCCCAGATGCTTCCCAGCTGGGAAGAATTCCAAGTAGGCAGATGAGATGTGGTAGATTATAAAAGGGGAGGTGTCCCTAGGTGCCAGGCTTTGAAATCATAGGTGAGGAAGCCATGTTTGCAGAACAGGAGCCCTGCCGGCTGGAGTGGCTGGAGCTGCGGGAGGTCCGACGTGCAGAGGACGTTCAGATGGACCAGGTCAGAAAAAATATGAGATGCCGGGCAGAGGACTCATGCCCCACAGGCGGCGGGGGAACAACGTGAGGTCTTTGTTCAGGGAAGAGGCATTGTGAATGTTGATTTCAGAGGAATTAATTTGGGAGTGGATCAAAGAGTGACTTAAAATAAGAGACAGAAAACTTCCCTAGGAAGCCCAGGGGAATTGATGAGACCAGTTAACTGCCTTCTTCCTCTGTACAAGGATGGAGCAGGTAGCCTGGCTCCGTCACTCTCTGGGGTGTGTGAATGACTGCCTAACAACTTCAGTTTCCTCGTCTGTAAAATGGGAATGATTCCAGTGGTACCTGACTCGCAGGGTTGTTGTGAGACTTCGGTAAGATCACAGGTGTAGAAGGTACAGCCGGGTGCCTGGTGGGCCCACAGCTCCTCTCCCAAGAGGAAGAGGAGGAGCAGGAGGGTGGGAGTCCCTCTGCAGGAGCCCACTGCAAACTCAGGCTAGAGGAGTGAGACAGGAAGCCCTGGGAGAGGGAAAGTGAAACTTGATGGCCTGGCGAGTGAAAGGCGTTGAAAGTCAAAAGTGAAATAAAGGGCCTGTTAGCACATCTGAGCCGAAAACGCTCACCTTTGCGGTCCCCCGCACTCCCCTGGGTGTCAGCAGGATGTCAGCGGAAACTGCCCTCGTATCTGAAAAGGTGGTGGGGTTTGTAACTTTTTTTGGTAGTTGTTTGTTTTGCTTTCCACTTGAAATAAGGAGTTTTCTCTTCACGAAGATCCTTTTATTCTATATCAGACGCTGAGCAGAGGTGTCACTACCGCAGGGGCCGGAAACAGATACCACACTCAGCTGGGTCTGCAGGCGTTACTGGTTTCACCCGCTGGGGAAGCCGCCAGCCTGCCGCAGCCAGGACGGCGCCCGCAGCACAGCCTCCCCGAAACTCCCGGGAAACTCACAGGGCCCTGGGCAGGAAGAAGCTGACGTCAGCCCAGGCCGCGGGGATTTCAAGCAAGACTTGTAAAAACGCCTCCTCTGCCCTTTAACTGTGTCACGGTCTTTCTCTGAGGAGATAGACCAATTCACTCACTTGGGGACCAATTCACTCCAATTTCATTTCATGAAACTATGTGTATATAGTTATACACAAATATATGTACACATTGTATATATGTGTATATATATATATATCCGCACACACACACATATATGTACGTGTCTATATCGTGTGTATATACATATATGTATATGCAGAGTGTATATACGTATATTTGTGTATATGTATGTATAGATATGGGCTTCCCCAGGTGGCTCAGTGGTAAAGACTCCGCCTGCCAATGCAGGAGATATGGGTTTAATCCCTGAGTCAGGAAGATCCCCTGGAGAAGAAAATAGCAACCCACTCCAGGACTCTTGCCAGGAGAATTCCATGGACAGAGGAGCCTGGGGGACTACAGTCCATGGGGTTGCAAAAGAGTCAGTCACAACTTAGCAACTAAACAAACATATATATATATGTATATATATATATATATCTAGACACATATATGTACATAAACACACACATACATATATATCCATAGCACATATATGTATGTACATACACATGTACGCTATATATAGCAAGTGTATACATTCACAGCATGTGTATACAACCTGTATATATCAGGTTGGCCAAAAAATTCATTCAGATTTTTCTGAAAGATGTTACAGAAAAACACAAACTTTTTTACAAACCCAATATGTATATATGTGTATGTGTGCATATATATATATATGTATGCATATATATACATATATAGTTTAAAAAAACACTGTTCCTTTTAAGTACCTAGCATGACCAGACTGACTGGGTTCCCTTCATGCCTGTCTTGGGGAGGCAGGTCCTTCCTGGGTGTTTGAAATTGGGGAGTGGCTCACACACTGGTGAGGAGGTGCCACATGTCAGCCTCACGTGTTATTGGTGTTTCTACAACACCTGTGGGCTGTGGGAGCCATCTGTTTCTCCTTTAAGGAATATAACTGCTCCCACCAAAAATGTTCCTATTTTCTTGGTCAGGGAGTTTCTTGAGCAAAGGAAAGCTTCCGCACATTTTCTGACTATGCTGTTCTAAATTTAAAATCCATGGTGTTTGATTTCAATAGCTTTAGTAATTAGTAATGACAGAGCAATGCTTTCAGCCCTTGTTTCTGTCCCAGGTGTTAGGACAGTGAGGCAGTTCTTGAGTGACAATGTCCAGGGGCTTGCGTAAGAACAAATGCCTGTCTGTGTGGCCATCCACTCTTTCTTTGTATTTGCATTCTGAGACTCAGCTAGGTTGGCATTATCTGTGTGATATATTTTTCTCCTGCTGGATGGTGGGTTCCTGGAGACCCAGGGCTGGGTTGCACCCACCTCCTGACGCTATATATGACACACAGTATTTGCTTAATAAATGTTCGCCAAGTGAATGAATGAACAAAGGAATGACCGTTCCCAGCCACCCTCCCGCGTCCCCCTTCCCCCTGCCACACCTGTCCTCTGTGTCTGGCTCAGTGGTAATGTTTTCACTCCAGAGAACTTCACAGCAGAGTGAACTCCCTCCATCATGCCTTGGACGCACACCTACCCTCACCTTTGTTTTCTTACTGCTGAGGCTACAGAAAGCAGGGAGGCTTCTGAAGGAGGTATCTATTTTGGGCCCAAACAGAAGAGTGGGTGATTCTGTGGGCAGAGATTCCTGAACATGGTGGTGTTGACTCATGCCTGAAGGTGCTCAGAATTTCCTTGCTTCGTGGGCGGCTGGGGCAGACGTGGCTTGACTCGAGTGCTTTCTTTGAAGCCCAGTCAAATGCAGGAAAGACACCCCGAGCTACTGTTTGGCGGGTAGGAGGAGGGGGAGAGCAGGATTTAGAGAATTTAAACTCAGGGACTCGGCAGGCCTGGAAAGGCCAGCCCCTCGAGCAGACGGCAGGCAGTTACTGGACGTCTGGCGTTGGATGCGGTCGGAACAGGCTTTTCATTTATCGACAACCACAGGGGCAGTGGGGCCTACTCAGAGCAGACTTTCAAAAGGTGAAAATAATCTTCTTTATTAACAGCAGTTTACGAGAATCATCAAGAATTCAGGCCCTGCATGGATCCAGCCTGGCTCCCATCTGGCACCCCCCCACCCCCGGTTGTATCCCATGTGATAACTGATTCACCTCTGTGAGCCTAAGTTTACTCGGCACGAAAGGGGGTTGAGAACAAGGTGGACCTGATTTTGAGGATTAACAGAGGCAACACAATGTTTTCATGTAGTGCCTGTGAGAGAGCTGTAAATATGAGCTCTTCTCGTTATCATTCGTGTTTCAAACGTTTCTTGGGGACTTTCCTGGGGGTCAGGGGTTAGAACTTGGTGCTTTTACTGCCTGGACCCAAGTTCAGTCCCTGTTTGGGGGACTAAGATTCCACAAGCCTTTGTAGTGCAGCACCCTCCAAAAGTGTTTCCTGGCACAAGGCTGAAGGCAAAATAAGCCTCAAAGGGAAAAGTGGGTGCTGGGATCAGGGTTTGTGTGGGGCCTGCCCCAACCAGCCAGCCATTCTGCAGCTCACAGCCTCTCCCACCTTCCTCATCTCTCTCTCTCCCGAGGGCCTCCTGGAGTCCAGTGAGCTTGCCATGCTCTTTAGGGTAAAGGGACCCATCACCTCCTTAGCACTGACTTTGTGTTCTTTAAAAACCTGCTTCTCTTTCTTCTTCTTTGCGGAAAGAAGCTTTTCACACTTCCTAGTCTCCTGATCCACCCGGCCCTTTCGTTGTGTCTAGAGTTGGGGGTGGGGAAGGGGGTAGGTAGAGGCCTGACTCCACTGGCCTGCGCCGGCCACCCCACCCATTCTCAGTGGCCTTCTGGTCACCCCGCCCGGGGCATCCACACTTTGGTGCCTTAAAGTTTCTGCTGCCTGAAATCCCCCTGGGTCCCTGGCCCTGGGCTGGGTGCTGCAGGCACCATGGCTGATGGAAAGCCAGGTGGACAGGATGGGTTAGGGGCAGACGGTCACTTGGGCAGTTGGGATGGAAGCCCTGGCCAGACAGAGGTCGGGGCAAAATTTGAATGTGGGGAAATAAGACCCTGGACTTCTTGACTGTTACCCAGAGGTGTCATGAGGTCCTAGTGATGCTGACTTGGTGGCCCATTGTGGGAGTGCAGACTCCAGACCCCATCAATGTGTGTTACTAGAGGATCAAGTGAGAGGGAGAGAACCCAGATCGCTCTTATCAGAGCAGAAGTACAGTTTTTACAGGATCACTAGGCATTTGAGCTTCATTTTGTTCAACAAGCAACCAACATGGAGTAGGAAATATTTGACACGTGGGGCGTTTGTTTCTTTGCCCTCACGAACGCCTCAGTTTTCAGTTTGTTGCTCAAGGAGCATGACTCACGTGTACACCTTTAGCCACCTTGTTAGGAGACACCACCCCTCAGCCGGCTCCTGAGATTCACAAGCGCAAACTCAGAGCCACCTCCTCCAAGAAAGCTTTCTGAATGCCCCGGGAAGCACCTCTGGATGCCATGGTGTCTTCAACTCTGCCACCTTCCACACTGAGATGTTCAATCTTGTGTCTTTCCCAGAGTGCTTTTCCCATTTTAGTTGCACGTTCTGTGTGGGGTGGACACAACACCTGTTTCTTCTCTCCTGTGACGGCCTTGCTACTCAAAATGGGGTTCAGGCACCAGGCACTCGGATCTCATGGAGGAGCTTGTTTGAACCAGAATCTCCTCCCTCACCCCAGATATCCTGAATCAGAACCTGTCTCACAACAAGCCCCCTGCCTCACCAGTACGACAGATGATCTGTAATACATTGAACTTTGGGAAGTACTATGCTAGGGCATCTATTCCCAGTGAATAGGAATAAAACAATGGACTCGGACCAACCATGGAATCACTGTTCTGTGGATTTCAATCCTAACTGCATCTTGAATCATTTGAGAAGCTTAAAAATGATAATAGCCTTAGTTCCAGTTCTAATCCCCAGAGAGTCTGACCTAACTGGCCTTGGGTGGGACTTGGACATCATTTGTGAAAGTTTCCCAGATGCACACTTAACGTGCAATTTGTGCCAGAAACCACTGCTCTAAATACATTTCCCAGTTGGACTCGTGTTTTTTCACTGATGGAAGCGAATCCCAGAGTAAGCTCCAAACAAGTCAAAAGCCGGAAAATTCCTGAGTAATCTTAGAGCGGAAAATACCTAAAAGACCCAGAGATGATTCTAGTATTATTTTCCCCAAAATGGGTGACTTATTTGAAAGCCTGGGGAAAAAGGGGATTCAGTGACGGCTGTTGAGTCATTGGCAAATACTGCTGCCTCCCTCGGCAAGTCCTCAAGGCGGGAGTTGCTCAGCAGATGTTTTATCTCCAGTCTTAGGCCAGGAGCAGTTTGAGAGCAAAGACCTTTTCCATTTCAGTAATCCTAATGCAAGGATAGATTGATGGATGGATGGATGATGGCTAGATAGATGAAAGAAAGGAAAGATGGATGAACGGAGAGATGGATGGATGGAAGGAAGGAAGAAGGGAAAGATGGATGATGGATGGATGGTTGCATTGAAGGAAGGATGGATGGATGGATGGAAAGTGGATGGATGGATGTCACTGAGAGTTGATGTGAAGACGTATGGGGAATATTGTACTGGAATTTGAGAGGCCTGGATTCTAGTCCTAGATTTCCACTTCTCTTGCTTGCCTGGTGTCTTTGGTTTTTCCTTGGCACCCTTTCCTTCCAATCTTGTCTAGGCACCCAGGTCTTAGGTTACTTTTGCCAAGCCAGCTACATTTCCCTTACTAGTGAGGGTAACTTCCTGTGTCTCATTTTCTGTGCTCAGAGTATGGTTATTCAGATACTAAAGAACCTGACCGGAGGTCTTACCTGGAGACCCTGGTTGACAGGGAGGTTATAACCCCAAATATTACTCTCAAAATTTTGTGCATAAGAAAGTTTTTCTAAGGAAACAAATAGCAGCACTCACCAAATTTGCTCAAGGACGCACTACTCAAGAAAGATGGAGCTAGATAGAGTGTTTCTATCACATTGTTCTTCCTGTTGGGAGTTTCAGGATGTGTATAGGAGTAATAAATGATGTCCATCTTTATGTGGTAAGGTCATCTCTGGGCTGTTTCCCACCACCACCTCCCCACCCACCTGCACCTGCCCCGGATAATACTTAGGACAGCAGCTGACTGCACCTAAGGAGAACTTCCTGAAGAAATTACTAGAAGAGGTAGCAAAAGAGGCGGATGAGAGTGCTCATTAGTGGCCTCCAATCTTTCCTCCCCTGATAGGGGGATGAAGAGCAACAGATAGGAGGGTCGTAGGAAGTTTAGAAACCCCCTGTGTCTTCAGGGGGTTCTCTGGTGGCTCAGATGGTGAAAGAATCCACCTGAAATGCAGGAAATGTGGGTTTGATCCCTGAGTCAGGAAGATCCCCTGGAGGAGGGCATGGCACCCACTCCAGTGTTTTTGCCTGGAGAATCCCATGGACAGAGGAGCCTGGTGGACTGCAGTCCCCGGGGTCACAGAGTCGGACACGACTGAGCAGCTAACAACACTGTAACTTCAGAGGGCGCGGCTGGGCTGCAGTGCCGCGCACTGTTAGCCTGGAGACAGGAATCCTAGGTCCTGAGTCCAAAGTGCTCAGAGGCCATCCCTCCAGCCCCCCCTGCCCGGCTCCTCACACCACTTGACCAATGTTCTTCTAGGCTCTGCTCAGATACCTCTCGAGGAAGGGCGTCCAGGCCTCTCTGGGGAGGAAGGGTGGAGGAGCCCTTTCCTCTGACTGTTGAGCTCCTGGACGCTCACCAGACATGAGTAAACCCCTGGCCCAGGTTTTACCTCCTCAGTGCCAACCTCCCCCGCAAGCATCCACTCGCTTCCTACTCAAGTCTCCTTCCTTCTCTGTTTCTCGTTGCCACCCAAAGTCTAGGACAGGGAGCAGACGAGGAACGAAAGCCAAGAATCGCTCGGAAGGCCAAGGACCCATGGGTACACAGTTGGGTGCCCTGACTTGCGAAAAATATGAATGTCATCACATATGCATACATTCATTTTCTCAGAGGAGAAGTTAAAAAACAGGGATTGGAGGGACTTCCCTGGTGGCCCAGTAGCTACGACTGCGTGCTCCCCACGCTGGGGGCCCAGGTTCCCTCCCAGGTCAGGGACTAAGCTCCCACGTGCCTCAGGTAACCATCTCACATGCTGCAGCTAAGACTTCACAGGCCACAACTAAAGACGCCACAGGCCTCAGCACAGATCAAAGAGCCCACGTGCGGCAACTAAGACCCGGTGCAACTGAATACATAAATAAAAATCAGTATTAACAGAAACAGAGACTGGAGTGGAGCAGAGAAGAACCAAAATTCTGCCCTGACTGTCTTCCTGGCCAGTGCACGTGCCCCTCTGAGGCTCCCCCGAAGTGGTTAGAAAGCCTCAATTTAACTGCTTTCAAGAATGCAGGGCTTATAGCTTTTTGAAGCGATTGACTGAATGAAGATCCTCTTTCCTCTCCTCCCAGGGAATGGCCTGGGATGAAGAGAAGAGAAATAGGTTTCCACTCACGTAAGCCCTCCCCTACGAGAAGCAAGGAAATCAACTGAGGGCAAAAAGGCCCCAAGAGCAAATAGCAGAAGCCTCCCCGGCAGGGAGCGATGTTACAGCCGTCACCCTTCCTGAAGCCGTGGTCCTGGTCTGAGCACAGGGCGGAACCTCCCAGAGGCTGGAAATAACCGTGATGACACGTCAGCCTTGGCACTTGGGCCTCTGAAGGCCTCTCAACCCGGACCCTGCTGTATATGTCTTCGGTTTGGAAACTTTTTCATCTGAAAGTACCCCAGCTTGCAAAGGCCTTTTGACAGGGCTTATTTTATTTCCTGTTCAGAATTCTTGACATAGAGCAAGAGAACCAGAAGTAAGCCTCAGGATCAGCCCCATCAACCTTCTCATTTTACAGAGAAACTGAGGCCCACGGAGATCCAGCAATTTGCCCCCAAATCACACCCTTCACCCCCCTGCAAAATTCAGCTTCCTCCTAACATTTCTCTGCCCTGACCTCAAGGGATATGGCCCCACTTCCCAAAGGAACTCCTGTTTCTTTTTCAGGTTTCTACTGGTCATCAGGCGGTGAGGGGGGCAGGGAATGAGTGAGGGCTGGGGTTGAGGGCTAGCCTGACTTGAGGGTGACTATCGCTCTGATGAGAATGACCTCAGCAAGAGGTGATACAGGTGCCTCTAGACCACTCAAGGCTTTGCTCAAAGAAGCTAAGAACTCTTCTCTTTGCCCATCAGCCGTTCTTTATAGCAGCTGACTGTCAGCGAAGCCAGCTCTTTCTGGTGCCTCGATGCTCTCCGATCTCAAAAGGAGCAGATGTAAACAGCACTGCCTATTTCAGAAATGCTGTTTTTAAAGAAACTAGCAACTGTTTTATGAGGTACTCCCTAAGTTGACCAAATCCATATATATCTATATGTACCTATATCTATGTGTGTATATATATACACACACACACACACACACAAAGGGTAATGATCTATCTATCTATATACACTAATTCCTCTAAAGCATATCTTAAAGATAAGGAACATATGGTAATAACACTTTGGGATCTAGAGAAACCGAATGATTGAATGTGAAGGGTTAAGCGTTTGTGTTTTAATGACAAATGTGAAGATGGAAATTCCAGTGTGGGCAGTCATCTTTACAAGAAGGGATAATTAGACGAAAATATCATCTTCATGGGTTTCCGCACTGTGTGTGTGTTTTTGAGTCTAGGGCATGCAGATTTGATCACAGAATTCCTAGAATGAAAGAAAGATGATGAAGGTACAGATAAACTCTCAGAATTTCCACAGTGCTGAGAAAGGCACCATCAATAACGTGCCTGTTGGCAACATCAGGAGAATTCTCTTTTCAACCACATCCCAGGACCCAGTAATACAGAGACTAAAAACACCCACGTTGACCAACACACTCCCCATCAGCCCTCACAGTTTTAAATGGTGGCTTTGGAAATTTTCAGAATGAAAATCAGCCTTATGAATCAGCTAGAAATTGCTTCTGTTGACAGTCTGATTGATTTTGTTAGTGACCTCTCCCTTCCTAGGAATAAGATTTGTTTATTTTAAGACTGGGCTCCTCTGGGAGGAAAAAGTCTGAGAGGAGATTATTTCTGACCCTGGAGAGGTTCCTAAGCCACGCGTGGATCCCAGAAATTCAGCCCTTGTCATTCTCTTTGGCTGCCGAGTCCTTACTGGTCTCTGGAAAAGGCCATTTCATGCCCTGTCTGCTCACCTACTTTCTCTATGGAGTCACCTCCAGAGAGCTTGGGCCCTGTCCACAGTGAACAGAAAGAGCACTCAGCGGAAAGAATCGGGTTTGAGTCCCGGCTGTGTCACTGCCTCGTGGCCCCTGAGTCTAGGGGTCTTCTTTGTCTCAGGGGGGGTTGGTGACATCCACTTTGCAGAGGGACTGTGAAGGAGGAATGAAGACATGTGTCTGGCCTATACAACGTACTTTTTGCTCAGTTACTCAGCTGTGTCCAATTCTTTGGGACCCCGCGGACTGTAGCCCGCCAGGCTCCTCTGTCCATGAGATTCTCCAGGCAAGAATACTGGAGTGGGTTGCCATTTCCTCCTCTGGGGATCTTTCCAACCCAGGGACCGAACTCACCGTCTCTTGTGTCTCCTGCATTGGCAGACTGATTCTTTACCACTGCTCCACCTGGGAAGCACTCCCCCGTAAGGCACCCTATAAATGGTAAATTTTACTTTCTCATGGTCTTTGATTGACTCCCAAATGAAATTTAAAATCCTCAACTTGGGGTCATCCAGTTTTAACCCCCAGGAGCCCCATATCTCCACCCGAGGCTGGGGGCTTTTCCTGGAGCTCTGCCCCGTCTCTGCGCGTGTGGTCCTCTCTGCCTGGAATCCCCATGGAGGGAAGTTTACTGACCCCTCAGGGCGCCTTGTGCTGCTGCCTTCGTGAAGCCTTCCCACATGGCCCCCTGCTCCCGTAGCTCTTGTCCCATCCCACCCATATTGCGGTCATAACTCTCTTTCCCTCACCAGGTGATACCCCTTTTAAGGTGAGGCTACGTTTTGTTCACGTTTGTATCTCCTGTGCTGTTGAAAAGGGAAACAAGAGGCATTGGATAGATTTTTGAAGATGTGAGTGTATGAAAGAGCACTGCTATCAGGCCAATCTCATCCTCAGATAAGTCACCAACTCCTGGCAGTAGCATGCACTTACTCGAAATGTGCTCCCGAGAGATGAGGCCAGTCAACTGTAAAGACTTCTCTGTTCCCTTGGCCTGCCTCTCACTGTGCAAAGACCCGGCGGAGACAGAAGTCACATTATAAGTCTTCCTAAAATCATGCCCACTTTTCACTTTAAAGAAGATTCTACCCCTGGGTCAGTTCATAGCCCAGAGACTGATCACTTCCCCTCAACAGGCCAAAAAGACCACGTATGCATCATTGTGTCTCACTTCTTAACACATCTTTCTGTGGACACTTAGCCTTATTATCTGTCTAGAAAGGAAGGATATGAAATTATAGATACTGATATGTTTTCCTGCATAAGCAAGGGAGGACATTATTAGAAAATTCACATGCTATTAGGAAGGAGGTTTGAGGCTGAAATTGGTGGTTTCTTATTTCTTAAAAAAAAAAAAAAACAACCAGAAACTGACAATATCCTTCTGAAAGGATGAATGAAATGCAAAACTTTCATATATGTACACATACACACATATATATACATGCATGTAGACACATAAGAAGACAAGAAGAATTAATGTTCTCAAAGTGATATGCTTATATTTTTTTAAAAAAACTTCTATAAAGTTGCACATATAAGCGGCTTCCTAGGTATCGTTTCCCTAGGCAGTAAAACACAAAGTACATATCCTTGAAGGTTAACTTTTCTGAGATCCCAAATGATCCCAGTGCTTCATATATGAGTCACTGACATCTCAGGCACATTCGCCTGGTCATAGAGAGATTTCTAGCAGATTTTTAGTATTATCCTTACAGCCAGTGGATGCAGTGGAAAACTAAATTCATTGGAAAATAAAATCTCTTGAGGAATCTGCTCATTAATAGCTGGTTAACAGTCAAATATCATACCACTATGTTCTTCCCAGAATCAGCTGTCAAAGACCTTGAGTGACAAGAACTCCCCATTCCGAGTTGTCTTTGTAAGTCAGTGATGATAGAGGCAAAGAATGGGGCCCCGGTGGGCCACCGACACAGAGGCAGAACCCAGGATCCCGTCCCCTCCCTGTACTTTCCACTTAGATGCCCCTCGGATTATGTGATTGGGAAGAGTCTACATCCTTAGCCTTCCCAGGACTCCAAAGGCACCAGCGACCCCTTACCTGTCACGCAGCCAGGTACCACGATGAATATGAAGAACCTCCACATCAGCAAGCTTGGCTCCATCCTCCTGGCCCCTGGGACCACTGCCGACGCCGGGGCCGGGAAGAGAAAGTGCTGCTCTGCTGAATGCCGGGTTTCCTTTCAGACTCTTGTTGGCATCACACCAGGGGGCTGGGGAATGAAGGGTGAGTCCTCTCAGGTTGTCATCCTTGCTGGTCTGTCAACCTCTAGGGCAGTCAATGCTTGCTCTGTATAAGTATTAGCCTGGGTTGTTCAGCCAGGAAATTGTGCGTACCACTCTCTTCTCTAGTCTCAAATATAGGAAGTGGTTTTAACCAGGTTTTTTTTTTTTCTTTCTCAAGTTCAGTTGCTGGGAGGTGTGGGCTGGGGTTGGTGAGAAGGATTGGGGTTCGTTTATGAATCCTTTCTTCGGCTTACCCCTGAAAAGGACAGGGAGATTCCCACTGCCGTTAAAGCAGGGTGAGCAAGCGCTTCTTGGCAGTGGTCTCATCTAGAGTTTCATAAGCTGATGTCACCGTGAAACTGAGGTCCCGGACTCATAGCTCCCTGGGGAGTTGGCAGGTGCCACTCGAGATGGAGGGGGGCAAGGTCATGCCAAGCAGTCTTGGCCCTAGATGGGAATTTCCTAAAGTTGTCTGACCACAGAGCCCTTTAAGAAGTCCACCGGGTCTCCGGGTGGGGTCTCCAATACTCAGATAATTGAAGAGGAAGCAGCAGGCTGTCCCATGCTCAGAACTCCTGAATGTTCTCCCAAGACTTACAATAAGCACTAGCTGTAATTCTCTCACCATGATGCCCTGGGTCCTGAATATGAGTTGTCATTTTATAAGCTATTTTGCCACCAGGTGTGTTTTTCTCAAAAGTGGATTTTGGTTTTCAACGTTGGACTTTTTTTTTTTTTCCCCAGAAAATTGAATCTTGCTTTCCTATTTAACGATCAGAGCTATCTTCTGATTTTCACAGAATAGTTGACTATGTTTCGCCCTCTAGAAATTCATGTCATCATGTATTTATAGTAAAATAAAATTTAAAAAATATTAGCAAGTAAGCAAAAATATTGACAAAAGGAAGACTATCCAGGCATGCCAAAACAGGTCATAGTTCCAGTATGTTATTGATAATTTCTAAGAATATTCTGACATTCTCTAAGAAGGACAATTACTGGGACTTCCCTGGCTAAGACTTCACCTTCCAATGCAGAGGGTGCAGGTTCAATCACTGGTTGGGGAGCTAGGATCCCATATGCCCCAGGACCAAAATCCCAAAACATGAAACAGAAGCAACATTGTAACAAATTCAATAAAGACTTTTAAAAAAGGTGTGTGTGTCTTAGTAGCTCAGTCCTGTCTGACTCTTTGCGACCCCATGGACTGTACTCTCTAGGCGCCTCCTTCTGTGGAATTCTCCAGGCAAGAATACTGGAGTGGGTTGCCATTCATTTCTCCAGGGGATCTTCTGAACCCAGAGGTCAAACCCGGGTCTCCCTCATTGCAGGCAGATTCTTTACCATCTGAGCCACCAGGGAAGAAGAAAGAAAGAAAGAAAAAGAAAGGAAGGAAAGAAGGAGGGAGGGAGAGAAGGAAGAAAAGCAATTACAATCTCTGAAAAGAGCCTTGTGCATGAGTGTGTGAGTGCTCAGTCCTGTCCAACTCTGTGACCCCAGGGACTGTAGCCTTCCAGGCTCCTCTGTCCCTGGAATTTTCCAGGCAAGACTACTGGAGTGGGTAGCCATTTCCTTCTCTAGGGAATCCTCCCAATCCAGGCAGGGATCAAACCCACGTCTTTTGCATTTCCTGCGTTGGCAGGCAGATTCTTTACCACTGAGCCACAACCACCTGCAGGTGAACTAAAAGTGGTTTCCAGACTAAGTACCAGAGTTTACAGAGAAAAGCGTGAACTGCTCTCTTTCTGGGAATGCAATACTTGTCAGAATGTGGCAGGATCGTCGTAGGATTCCAGGACAGGCTTACGCTCACTGCTGGAAACAGTCTCAGCCCGCTGAATGTGAGCAGCAGTTCCTGTTGTCTGCAGGGCTGCCCCAGTTATTAAGCTGGAGATTTTTCCTGGCTACAGGTATCAAAGTATAATTTTACAAACACAGAAAAATTTGAAATATAATACAAATAACATCCCCAGAGTAGCTGCCAATGTGATATTTAGGGCTGAATTATTCAGAAAATGAGGTAGCAGAGAATGGTTAGTACCCAGCATTCAAGAGTAAAGCAATGAAAGGAAAATGAGACCAAAATGTGAAATCTAGCCAAGCTCAGTGAGCACGTATATCATGAAGAAGCAAACAAGCCAGAATGACCTCCACGCTTTTTAAAATTTATTTATTAATTTGGCTGTGCCAGGTCTTAACTGTGGCACATAGGACCTTCCATCATCATTGCAACATACAGGATCTTTAGTTTGGCATGTGGGATCAGGAATTGGGCCTGGACCCCCTGAATTGGGAGTGTGGAGTCTTAGCCACTGGACTGCCAGAGAAGTCCTGACATACAAGATTTTAAGGTATTTCATATTTTTTAAACTCTAGAGGGTCTTTGGAAGTAATATTTCTTCTTGGAAAGTAACAATTACCTTAAGTTTACTAGTACCTTCAGCTTTATATCAGTTTTCTTTCTTCTGTGAATTTAAAATTAAATTTAATGATGTTTATTTATAAAATTTTTGAGGACCAAGGAAATATTAACCAGGACCTAAAAGATATACTTGGACTGAAGTAGGTAGACAATATTAATTTCACAGATAGATTCACTGTTATATAAAATAATCAAAATTTGAATTGTAATTTTAAAAATTTTATTGGCACATAGTTAACTTATAATGTTGTGTTTAGTTTCAGCTGTTCAGCAAAGTAAGTCAGTTACACATGTATCTATTCGTTTTCATATTCTTTTCCATTGTGGTTTATCACAGGATATAAAATATAGTTCCCTGTGCAATACAGTAGGACCTTGTTGCTTATCCACCCTATACATATTAGTTTACATCTAATTCAGAGCTCCCAACCCTTCCCTCCCCCTTAAAAACCACAAGGCTGTTCTCTATGTCTGTGAACTTATTTCTGTTTTATAGATAGGTTTATTTGTGTCATATTTTAGTGAGTTGTAAGTTTTTATTTGCTTTACAACAGAACTTCCCTCAACCCCTTCTCATAATTACTAGAAAAGTTAAATCCATTTTATTTTATTAGCAACAAAATAAGAAAGTAACAGCAAAATAGTTAAATATCTTTAATTTTATCTTGTTTATTATTTAAAATGATGTATAAACTGTGAAAACAAAAATAGTGAAATGGGGCTTTTTTTTAATAATGTAAAAGCTTTATTTCACCCCACAATTAGCAAATGGGTTTTATTTTAGTTCAACTAGAAGTTTTCTTCCTACAGTTGCCTGGTTGGGGGGTCTTTTTAATCAAATAACTGTGTTTTTTACGAGTGGTGTTACTGAATTAGAGCCTCGAAGCAAAGCCACATTTTATATTCTGCTCCACACTGGAATGTGGAGCACTGCTCCTACCTTAGGGAAAAGGTAGGAAGTAGAAATTGCTCACTGCTCCCAAAACACATCAGGTGGTTTACCTTGGGATGCACACTTCTCCATTTGTAAGAAATCTCCGGTTGGAAATTTTCATTTTCACTTTGAAATGTTAGGATGTGTTGTTTAAGCCAATCCAAGTTGGAAAACCATGAAAGATTCTTTTTAAGTCAGTCTTCTTGGGACAACCATGTAAAACTCTTTTAGTCACAGAGCTTAGTTAACATGATACACATGTGGGGATTCACTAAACTGAATAATATCATAAACACATGATGAAATTATGGACAGGGACCAGAGAGCAATAAGTTGACAACTGCATCATGACTGTTGTCATGGAGACGACCTGTCGTGGTAGGGTGGAAACAGCCAGCAGGTCCCCCAGGCCACCCTTCCCTTCTTCTTGGGTGAATGATCGGAGCACATTCCCTAGCCCCCTGGAGCTAAGTGTGGTTCTGCGGTGGTGTTCTTGGCAAGAAACGGTAGCAGAAGTGGCCTTTAGTGCCCCTGCTTGGATTCCCTTCTTTCCCTTCATTCCATGTCTAGAATGCAGTGACCAGAGTCATCCTGCAAGTTGAGTGCTCCCCCTGGGTTCCTGAATGCCCAGGAGCACAGCTACGCATGACGGGGAACGTGTACCTTGAATTGTCATTTAGGAAACCAGTAGATTTTCTGGTATATAAGTCACATTCTTGTTGGGTTTTTGTTACAGCAACTTAGCTTACCCTGACTAATACCACTGGTTCCCATAGACGGATCAAACATCATATGCCCCTGGATCAGTGACTTCCCTTGGGGGCGGCAGGTTTGCTTAGGGAGAACTCAACCACTCTCAAATCCCATAAGAATTGCCATAATAGTCTCAATCTGACTCATTATAAAAGGAAAAAAAATCCCAGCATTTTGTGAGCTTCTAACCAAAAATGTTTCCCCTTACTCTTTCAAAATGTGGGACTCTAAACATTAAATCTAGGTAAATGATTCAATTATTTGACCTGTTATTTAATCGAGATTTCTTCCTAATAATATCTTAATGTTTCACACAAACACACCTTGACCTTCGAACCGAGACGTTGGTGAAGTTCTTTCAAGTAGCTAAGCGGCGCCTAGTCCACTAGTAAAGCAGCAGAAAAACAAATGTCTCGAAGTACTTAATGGATTGTGTTGATAAAATATCTACATTCATATGAGTAAAAGTCACAAAGTTTACAGAATTTTTCTGACAAAATAAGGGGACCAGCTCCTGGCGCTAAGATGGACTCATAAAAGACAAATAACTTGGTCAAGTTTTACAGCTTGCACTGAGCTGAACTTTCAGTCTTAGTCTCCTGACCTTAACAGCCCTGGAGGAGGCAGAGATAGGAGAAGAGGGCAGACCCATTTTGTCGTGAATTGTGTAAATATTGTACCGAGACTCCATAGAGCAAAACTGCTCCCCACAGTGGATTCACGATTGAGAAGGAAAGACACTTGACTATCACTTTCTAATCCTCAGACCCTGGGTTGAATTTCATTTTATCTGCCTTCGCTCATCAAGGTCGTTTTAAGACTTGCATGTTCTCTAAGTGGCATGTAGCCTGAGCAACAGGATGTTTGCCCAAGTTGTCGGCTAGGAATTTGGAGTTTGCTGTGTCCAGTTCAAGCTGATGTGGTTAAGACTGGATGGAACCAATGACCCTTCAACTGGGCAGACATGAGTGTCTGTGTGGTGACCTTTTGCAGGTAACTTAGTCACTTCTGCACAGAAAGATAATCATGGCACCTTTTTCCAATCGTCTTTCCCCACACTCCCCATGCCTCAAACCATCCTGCTTCTTCAGTCTTTATCCCAGAAATACTCCAGCCCCTTGACGTCGGGGAGTCGGACTTGCGATTTGCTTTTCTGTCTCCTCACATGGCTGCCTTGTGAATAACCCTTCTCTGCATCAAACCACAGTGTCCTAGCAATTTGTCTTGCTGTGTTGAGTAAGATGAACCTGGTTTGGTAACAGACTGACACTATCACACCACTTGCTTTGCTGTATTATCACCCACTCTTTTTTTTTTCTTTTTTAACTTTTGAACGTTTTCTTTTGCATTGAGGTGTAGCTACTTAACAATGTTCTGATAGTTTCAGGTGAGCAGCAAAGGGACTCAGCCATACACACACATGTACCCATTCTCCTCCAAGCCCCCTCCCATCCAGGCTGCCACATAACATTTAGCAGAGTTCCATGTGCCATACAACAGATCCTTGTTGGTTATCCATTAACAGTGTCCATCCCAAACTCCCTAACTATCCCTTTCCCCTCATCCTTTCCCCCGGCAACCATAAGTCCGTTCTCTAAGTCTGCGAGTCTCTTTCTGTTTTGTAAGTTTATTTGGATCATGTCATTTCAGATTCCACATATACAGGATGTCATGTGATATTTCTCCTTCTCTGTCTGACTTACCTCACTCAGTAAGACACTCTCTAGGTCCGTCCATGTTGCTGCAAATGGCATTAATTCATTGTTTTTAATGGCTGAGTAATATTCTGTGGTACATACGTACCACATCTCCTTTATCCATTCCTCTGTTGATGGACATTTAGGTTGCTTGCATGTCTTAGCTGTTGTAAACAGTGCTGTAATGAACATTGGGGTGCATATATACTTTTGAATCATGTTTTTCTCCATCTGCCCAGGAGTGGGATTGCAGGGTCATATGGTGCCTCTATTATTAGCTTTTAAGGACCCTCCACACTGTTCTCCACAGTGGCTGTACCAATTTACTTTCCTGCCAACAGTGTAGGAGGGTTCCCTTCTCTCCACACCCTCTCCAACATTTATTGTTTGTGAATTTTTTTGATGATAGCCATTCTGGCTGTTGTGAGGTGATATCTCACTATAGTTTTGATGTGCATTTCTCTAATAATGAGTGATGTTGAGCACCTTTTCATGTGCCTCTTGGCCATCTGTATGTCTTCTTTGGAGAAATGTCTTTTTAGGTCTTGTGCCCATTTTTTGAGTGGGTTGTTTGTTTTGATACTGTTAAGTGTCATGAACTAATTGTAAATTTTGGAGACTAGTCACTTATTGGTCACATCATTTGCAGATATTTCCTCTGAATGTGTGGGTTGTCATCATTCTGTTTATTGTTTCCTTTGCTATGCAAAAGCTTTTGAGTTTAAGTAGGTCCCGTTTATTCATTTTTGTTTTTATTTCCATTACTCTGAGAGACGGTGTCGTCCCCACCTTCATATGCTTTTTCTTCCTCTAGTCTGGTGGTTAATCTTTGTTTTGGGGGGATGTGGTTACGCTTTTGAGAATTTGATAGAATCTCTAATTTCTTCCCTTGGAAAAAAATGTACATCAACACATCCCCAGGAAGTTAAGAGTCCATTTCAGAAGAGTCTCCATCACTTTGAGGACTTAGATGAAAAGATTTTCATGCCAAGTTACGGGCCTCTGGGCAGCTGAATTCACATGACCCAACCCAGAGTGTGACACATGGGTATTCAACATGGGTATCTTATAGGTATTCTTATACCTATAAGAATACAACTGGCATCTATTCAAGCAACTTCAGACACATTCCTCATGAGCACACATTGAAGGTTTGTTTCAAGCCTACTGCCAGGAGATCATTTCCAATCAGTCCAGGTCAAAGATTTCCTTCCTGGTAGAGATTCTTTTTGGAAGAAAAGGTGGGTAGATGATACAGACAGATTATGTTCAAGAAAGGAAAGTTTGGTTAAAGGTAACTAAGTTCCTCCCAGGAGAAGTGGTCAACTGTTCAAGTTGAATCTCAATTTTTCAGGAAGTTGCTCAATTCTGTTATCAGAAACACTTGGTACTTCCCAGAAGAGACCATTCATTGCATCAGACAACACATTTCTAACCCAGACTGCATTTTCTGAGGTTTGTGACAATTGTGTAGCAGTAAAAAGTGATAAATACTAGTGATAATGATAAGAGACATAGAAGTTCAGGAAGAGAAAAATTCAGGAAGACTGATACGATCAGGAATGTCTAAGAACTGTGCTTGAAGGAGGAATGGTAGGTGGATACTGGGGTAAGAAGGTGTGGTCTATGGTTGAATAGAAATAGAGGTAGGTAGACAGAGGACGGGCTTCTCTGGTGGTTCAGATGGTAAAGAATCTGCCTGCAATGTGGGAGACCTGGGTTCGATCCCTGCATTGGGAAGATCCCCTAGAGAACAGAATGGGATCCACTCCAGTATTCTTGCCTGAGGAATTCCATGGACAGAGGAATCTGGCGGGCTATAGTCCATGGGGTTGCAAAGAGTTGGACATGACTGAGCAACTAACACAGAACAACACAGACGAGGGGGTGGGAGCCAAGGGTTGAAATGTCAGTTGGATTTAGATTGAGATGGACCTCAAAGGACAGAATGAGATGTGCGGACTTCAGCCACTGATGAAGTCTAAACAGAGGGGACATGATTCAAGTGACATCATAGTTGGCCTGAGCCGGTGCAGCGGAGAGTAAAGGTACAGGGGAGGCTAGAGGGACAGAGATCCTGAGATGCTCTTCAGGCAGGAAATAACAGGACCCAAATGAGGGGATGATGCAAATTGGAATTGCATAAGGGTTGCTGTCAGCATAGAAGACAAAAGAAAAATGCAGCTTGTAATACCTGGTATTTGGAGGCAAGAGGTAGGGGATGGACATTGTGAACTTTGGCAGAAGTGAAATTCATTGATTTGAGTTTCACCTTTTCCTTCCCTTGAGTATTCCCAGGTGAAGATGCTAATAACGTGAAATGAAGAGACCAGTAGGAAGTGGGGCAGCAGGGGAGAAGGTGGAAGATGTTTAAACCCGGGTGCGTGAGGCTGAGGTTAGGTGAGTGGCAGAAAGGTGGGTTAATGCAGGGGTTCCCAACCTCCAGGATCTAGTACCTGATGGTCAGAGGTGGAGCCGATATAATAACAAGGAAATAAAGTGCACGATAAATGTAATGCACTTCAGTCATCCCCAAACCACCTCCCTCCGGCCAGTCCGTGGAAAAATTGCATTCCTTGAAAACAGTCCTGGGTGCCAAAAAGGTTGAGGACTGCTGGATTAATAGGTAGGAGTTAGTTGTTCACTTGTGGTTGTTCTGTCATTCTTGCTCTCTTGTTTGGTCCTAAAGACACAAACTTTGCCTTGTCATTTATCATCCAGACTATCCTAAGCCTTGGCTCTCCCATCTTTCCCTACACCCCTTATAATGAACAACTTACAACAAACTGCTTCTATTTATCAGAATCTAGATTGGGGAGAGAGGGTAAAGGAGCCAGCAGGCAAAAGAGGAAGAGATGGTGAGAAATCAATCCTCTTCTTTTACTTTTCCCTCACTTACCATTATGGCTTGTCAAAGTCATTTCAACAGTGCCCCTAGTCCCAAGTTGCACAGCTTCTCCTATGAAAGGCAGACAAAAGAAGTGGATCATGAAAGATTGAATGCAGAAATAAGAGGATGAAGTAAGAGAAAGGGTAGGACAAGGAAGAGAGAGATAAGAAAGAAGTGACTGCAGTGAGACCATGCGTCCCACCGGGGGATGCTGACCCCTGATCACTGGAGTTGCTGTCTCCCGCAGATGAAAGGTTGCTAGGGTGAGCTTTTTACTGAGTCCACCTATCACTGTTTTCAGGTATTAAAATGCCAGTTCTCTAAGGTGTGCTTGCAAAATGGGCATGAGTATGTGCATTAGAGAAGCGAAGGCCCAGAAAAAGTGCTCCATTAAAAAAAAAAAATGCTGGACAAAGAGGAAGTAGGGCTGAGAGAAGGTGGCAGAGAAGGGATTGGGATAGAGTGAAAAATTAAGGGGAATTTAAAATCGTTGGAAGATTTTTGCAATTTGCTTTGCAATGTTAACCCTTTCCCCCAGCATTCTATGGAAATCAGGATTCTGGTGCCCGTTTCTTGCTTATGCCTTTTGGAGTTGTTTTTGCTTGGAGAATGGGTGCAGATGCTGAGCACAGCTTTCTCCAACAGATTGGGACAAGAGAGACAGCTGTTTAGCTCAGAACTTCATGATTTCTCTCCGATCTTTCCTGCCTCTGCTTTTTTTTTTTTTTTTAAACCATTTTATTTTTTTCGAGTATCTTCAAGGGAAGTTCAAGAAAGAGAAAAAGTGAGACTTGAATAAGAATGATTTCACCTTTGTCAAGTCCTCCGTCAACAGAAGTTGACAGCACCTACAGTTAAACATGCACTGTGCTAGGACCCTGGGAGACCCAAGAAATGGGGGCACGGCCCTGCTCAGGGGATGTTCAGGGTCTCCTCAAAGGGGAAAGAGGGGCGCCCTCCACGAGGGGAATGACTTGAGTTGCAGGGAGTCTCAGCCACCAGGGCTACCCTGCCTCACCCAGCCACACCACATAAAAGCAGCCTTGCTCTCTCATCTTGTACCTCTTCTCTCTAGCAGAGCGATGTGCTGAGCTGTGGTCTCAGAGTCAGAATCCAAGAGAAGAGAAGCTTTGCTCTCCCGGGTAGAGGCAGTGTGATGACCAGAGGTGGTGCAGGGAGCCTGTTGTTTTTATGGCGGATGTGGGTTTCCCTGGTGGTGCGAGTGGTAAAGAACCCACCTGCCAGTGGCAATGAGACATAAAAGATTTGGGTTCGACCCCTGGGTCAGGAAGACCCCCTGGGGGAGGAAATGGCAACCCACTCCAGTATTCTTCCCTGGGAAATCCCATGGACAGAGAAGCCTGGGGGGCTGCAGACTATGGGGTCTCACAGTCAGACACGACTGAGTGACTGAGCACACACGTGCCTTATCCAGTTAAAAAAACAGGTGGTTTTCCCAGGCCTGTGGTGTGGTGTCCCAGGTCTTTCTGCCTTTTACCTGTTAGTTATGGACTTGAACTCTCCAGTAGAGGTCCCCCAATTTACTCTTTCCTGTAGTTCATGCACTCTGGGGAGTATTCTTCAGTATAATTCAATTCAATGAGGATGGGGAGATACAAAAGGAAATTTACAAGGGCTCCTGCTCTCAAAAAGCCCACAGTCAAATCATGGGGGTTGGGGATCAGAAAAGCCCCAGCTAACTGCAGACACATCTGTCAGCTTGATAATCCCCCAAACAGTGAATCAATCCATGCAAGAGAGGCTGCAGCGTGGAGGTCTTTAATCCACGCCTGTTAGACAGTGGATGGTATCTGCCATGGCTGATACCTGCTGTCGCTGACATAACAGTACCTCAGATTTCGCCCCAGTTGTTACTTTGAAAACAGTCTTATTTCTCTCAAACTCGTGTTGAGAAAATTCTGCTGCAAATTCTACGAAATCTACAGGTGCATCCTGTTATTGAGACACTGAGTTGAATTTCTGCAGGTTGTAATTTCCACCAGATTTCACTAGTCGAAGGGTACCGTGGAGAAAACAAACTCCACTATGCATCAAATACTCTCCCCGGTTCACACGTCTGGTATTCAAGGAGCAGTGGATTGCCATGCCCATAAAATACTGGGAGTGAGCAGCTGGTTTGCATGAACCAAAAACCAAGTCCTCCATCTCGAATGGGTAAAAAGGGACTTTGCTGTCATTTTGCAGCTTATGAGGACTTTTCCAGTGGGATTCCACCAAGTTTGTCAAAAAGTGAGGTTCCTTTTCTCCCTTTCTGTTTGAGAGCAGGATGTGTTTGCTATATGGATTTCAGTAAAAGCCCCCTCACCTCTTCCATTGTAGCTGTAGTTCAGGGATGGATAATAATGCGTTTTCTCTCTCAAGCCAGTGATGATCAATTACCAATAGTTGCCTGGAGCAGATTCTGGGCTGCATCTGGGCTCAGGGGCTGGGGGTGTTCGGAGGGTGCATAGACCTGTATCATTTTTTTGTCTAGACCTTTACCTAGATTCCCACGTGGGCTTTCCTGGCTCAGATGTGTATCTCACTCCTTAACAATTCTCACTCATTAGATTCGGCTTAACTTTTCTAAAGAACATTGTAATTTTTTCTCTTCTTTTATCCAAAACTTAGAATCTTAGGAATGTCTCTAATGTCCTTGAAATTAAGCCCAAGTTCCTTTGCCTGGCACTCAGGGTCCTTTATAATCTGCCCTAGCCTATCTTTTCAACATAAATTCTCCACCTCTCTCTTTCATGACTGGAGAAGGCAATGGCACCCCACTCCAGTACTCTTGCCTGGAAAATCCCATGGACAGAGGAGCCTGGTAGGCGGCAGTCCATGGGGTCACTACAAGTCGGACACGACTGAGTGACTTCACTTTCACTTTTCACTTTCATGCATTGGAGAAGGACATGGCAACCCACTCTAGTATTCTTGCTTGGAGAACCCCAGGGACAGGGGAGCCTGGTGAGCTGCCGTCTATGGGGTCGCACAGAGTTGGACACGACTGAAGCGACTTAGCAGCAGCAGCTCTTTCATAACAGCTCTGCTACAGAAAAAAACAAATAAGAGAAAACAAAAGTCATCAACTTTTCACTAATCCCCCTAGGTTCTCTCTGCCAGCTCTTCAAGGCCAAATCTAAGTCACTCTTTAAGATCCAGTTCAGATGCTTCCTCCTAAAGGGAATCTCACCTAATCTCTCCTCCTTGTGCCTCAGTAAAACCAATGATAATCACTAACAGTGATGAAATGTGTGCAACAGGGCAGGCCCTGTGCTAAGCATGCCATATGTATCATCTCCCCAGCCTCTCGTAAAAATGGATGAGGTCAGTGTAACCATCACAATTTCCATTTTACAAACGAAGACACTGAATCTCTTTGAGGTTGTGAAACGCCCACACTCCCCGTTACCTGGGGGTGGAGACCTGTCTGGGTCCCCAGGTCTACCTGCCACATCCCCTCACTCTCAGGACACTTCCCAACTTCTAACTGTGTCCTGGGTCTTTGGAGACACATCTGATCATTCCTACTAGACTCCACGTGTCTTAGAGGCAGGAAGTGCCTCTACGTCCCCTATTATTCCCCGTGCAGTGCCTGGCACAGAACAGACAGTAAGAGTCTGCTGAATGAGTGATCACATGGGGAGCCCATTCCGAGCTCTGCTTTTGAGAGACGAGTCATATGCTGTCAGTCTTCACCAGTTTTCAGTAGGCTCTTATTTTATGGAATTGGGTTTCAGGAGAAGTCATTTGATGGTGGCAATTCTGCGTCTACGCATACACCGAGTTTGGTTTGTACTCAAACCTGCCCTGTCAAGAGGCAGGATGGTCAGGATTTTCAGCCAAGAATCCAGACACCTGGCTGCAGTCAGCCAGCTGGGGTGAGGAGCTGAGAGTGTCCTTTCAGGCTCCGGACTCACCTCTTCTTAAAAGAGCAGTTGAGCCCCCAGGAACTGAGCTGAGGAGCCTCGTCTTCTGAGTAAGGGGCCAGGACGGGGGTGGGGGGTGAGGAGGGAAGAGAATAACATTCCCCTCGCTTGAGATTCTGAGCAGCTGTGATCCTCTGTTAAAAGCTCCCACTTTGCCCCACCATTCATTCTGGAAACCTCTAGTTTCAGAGCTTGAGAAAACAAAATGAAACAAAGCAAAAATAAAAAACAAAAAAGAAGCAGGGACTTTTGGGGGTCATGAGGCCAGAATATTATTTCATAATAGGCAAAAATTTTTTTATGACACCTGGAGGATGAAAATAGAACAAAGGAACTCATTTGAAGACTCTAGAAGTGACATTAGCAAGCGGTTAGATTCATGGAATCCAAATATCTGTTTCATCAGTCGTGGCCAGATGGGGTATTAACAATACCTCGAATTGATGAAATTATTTCTTTCTTAGAACTTCTAAACTTTTTGAGTAACCTCATATTTATCCTCCCGAAACTACTGTGATGTATTCTGTTTCTTGTTTGAGAAATTACGAGATTGAGATCTGTTGAGACTAGATTGATTTCATCCAGGGTGGAGACAGGACTAATTTCTAATTTACTCACCTATCTTTTTTTTTTTTTTTTTCTGAAAAACAAAAACAAAAAAAAAAACCCTATCTTGCTTATTGATGGCATATTTCCCACCTTGGTGACTTGCCTGTTTTATGCAAAGCAGGGAATTCTTCATTTTCTGCTGAGCTCATTTATGAGCTCATTTGCTGTTACCACTGCTAGTTTATTGAGTATCTACTGTTTGCCCACTCCAGTATTCTTGCCTGGAGAATTCCTGTGGATGGAGGTGCCTGGCGAGCTATAGTCCATTGGGTCGCAAAGACCGACTGAGTGACTTTGGGCTTCCCTGGTGGCTCAGTCGGTAAAGAATCTGCCTGCAGTACAGGAGACCTGGTTTCGATCCCTTGGTTGGGAAGATCCCCTGAAGAAGGAAACGGCAAACCACTCTAGTATCCTTGCCTGGAAAATGCCATGGACCGAAGAGGCTGGTAGGCTGCAGTCCATGAGATCACAAAGAGTCGGGCGTGACTGAGCGGCTAACACTTGCACAATTTTACTTTATACACTATTTACTTATACTGTTTGCCAGGCACACTGAGCCAGCTATGATATTTAGCAAGGACAAAACAGACAAAATCCTTGCCATTGTTATGGTGCTTAAGTCCTAGTGAGGCAGACAGACAATAAGCGAATAAAGAAAGGAAAACCAACAGTGTAATGTTCCATTGTTTTACAAAGAAAAACAATGCAGGTGAGTAAAGCTGGCCTGGGGAGGGGACGCAGAGGATGCTTCTAAAGGTCAGGGTGCATAAAAGCCCTGCAGGGACTTCCCTGGAGGTCCAGTGGTTGAGGCTCTGCTTCCACTGCAGAGGGTTCAGGTTCCATCCCTGGTCAGGGAACTAAGATCCCACACACACGAAGCATGGGCAAAAAACTTTAAAAAAGGTTTTAAAAGCCCCTCAAAGTTGTAGACACTTGGCCAGAGGCCTGGGTGAAGTGAGAGAACAAAGCGTGTAACTGTGAACTCCAAATTGGCGCTTGCCAAGAGCATTTGCCAGCAACTGAACAAAAACGGTAGCGTCTGCTCTCTGCCTCTGCGGAGACCGTACCCTGGCTCATGCAGGATCCTGTGCTGTGGACCTCCAACACCCAGCGTGGGAGCTCAGGGTGGAGTGAGGCACTCTGTGCTCCAGGGAATCCGGTAGAACAGATCTTCATAGTTAGATGTTTTCAGAACTGATTTCATGATCCCAGTCCTCGCATCTCTTCACCTCTAGAAAAGCACTGAAGTCCTTTCACGGTGACAGCAGCGCCTCATGACTAGCAGTAAACCTCTTGTAAAGTAAGCAACGGATGGCATTAAACTCCCCCTTCACCAAATTCTTATCTATTGACCCTCCCCAACTGCCTCTTTGGAGCAGTGTCTCAGAGATATATCTGAGGTGCTATCTCCCGGGCTTCAGTCCTCATTTTGCCCCCAGTAAAATTGAACTTGCAGTTGTAACATTGTGCATCTTTTTAGTTGACATAACAATTGGCGGGGGCGGGGAGGGGGGGAGTTGGGGATGAGCTCACCACCTAGGAACAGAAAACAGAAAACATCTCCAGGACTGTGTGGTGGATGAGCCAGAAGACACAGGTGAGATGCATCTGGAGATGTTCAGAAGGGTGGCTGGTTTCAGTGTCTGTAGACACAGGGCAGGAGTTGACAATTTTATTCTGATTTGACTGGAAGCCAAGGGAAGGCTGCATGTCCACTGAGGACTGTCTGAGCCCCGCCATGGGCTGTGGCTCTGTTCCAGGCTGCATGCATGCTAACTCACTTTGGTCGTGTCCGACTCTTTGCAACCCCGTGGACTGTAGCCTTCCAGATTCCTCCATCCATGGGATTTCCCAGACAAGAATACTAGAGTGGGTTTCCATTTCCTTCTCCAGGGGATCTTCCCAACCCAGGGATCCAACCCATGTCTCCTGGGGCTCTTGCCTTGACAGGCAGATTTTTTTTTACCACTGAGCCACCTGGGAAGCCCATACATCACACCACTGGCCAAAAAAAGTCGCATGGCCCAGAAAGATGCCAGTGGGTGGGGAGGCATTGCAACTCGCAAGAAAGAGCACCAGCAGGGATGCAGAAGCTCCAACAAGAAGGGGGGCGTGTTTCTGTTCTCAGTCTGTCTAGCCACAGCTTTAGTTACTTTGATCTCTTATGAATCTACATTCAGCCCAAATTTTCCCTGCCAGCTACAGAGTGATAATTCATCAGACTGTCTCGGAGAAACTTACTCCGGTGCCTGCCACCTCTCAAAGGTAACATCTCCCAAACTGAACTTACCATCTTTCCCCGCAGTGGTTCTCCCAGACCCCCTGGCTCCTTCAGGGTCCCTCCATCCAGTCAGCCATCCAGCCTGGAAACTGGGGCTCTTGGGCTCTTCCGTTTCCTCCCCTGCTTCCTCCACCTCCAGCTGATGGTCAAGTCCTTTGGATTTTAACTCTTTTACATTCATCATCTCTTTTTCCCACTCATAGGATTTATCGCATGTCCTCAGCATCCCTCTCCTTGACCCTGTCTTAACCTGCAGCATCTGTACAATCACCTAACATACACATCCGATTGTATCATGTTCTCTGTTTCGTGGAAGTCAATTTCAGAATCCTGGCCAGAGCCTGTGATGCATTTGTAAATAGCCTCTTCTTTCCACACTCCTCTGAACAGCTAGCTATGCCAACTAGCTATTCCCCAAACTGTGTCAGGCCACACTTCATACCTCCTCAGCTTTTTTCAAGCTCTTCTGCCCAGAAAAGTCCCTCCACTCCTCATCTGTCAAAATCAGCCCATCTTTCTCCTTTTTTTTTTTTTTTTTTGGGAGCAAATAATTTTTATTTTTTACAAATACACCAAAGAATCATGCAATGCTGCCAGCATTGGATGCAATCCTGGGCCACAAGTCTGCACATTCCTTTGCAACTGGTCCTGTGATGGCAGAACCTTTCATCTCGCCTTTATTGTTTACTATGACCCCTGCATTATCTTCAAAATAAAGAAACACACCATCTTTTCTCCGGTATGACTTTCGTTGTCGAATTACCACCGCTGGATGTACCTTCTTTCTGAGCTCTGGTTTTCCTTTCTTGACTGTGGCCATCACCATGTCACCCACACCAGCAGCAGAAAGTCTATTCAATCGTCCCTTGATCCCCTTTACAGAGATGATATACAGATTTTTGGCTCCTGTGTTGTCAGCACAGTTGATCACCTCCAACCGGAAGACCTAAGGAAATCCGGAATTTCGCACCAGAGGACCCACCACGTCCTCGCTTCGACATCTTGAAGGCCGGAAAGTCTCCTTTTTTTTTAAAGTGAGTTTTTATGACCCTCATCCCCAAGTACACCATTCTTTTCTGCACCCGGTATGAATGTGATCATCGACAAAGCATTTTGGATGATGATGTGTGAGATAAGTCAGATAAGTGACTTATCTCAGTGAGATAAGTGGCTGGTCCTGCCTCAAGTTTTCATGGGGGGAGGGTCTCCAGCTGGAGTAAGCATTTGGCTTCTTCTCCCACCCCAACTTCCTCCTCTCCATGGAGAACTGACATCCACCTGACCTCTGTTCCTCAGTTGGGTAGAGCTTATCTACTGAAACTTCCAGAGCACTCGAGGTTCGCTCTTGTTTTCTTCCATTAACATTCCCCAAGGCAGCAGTCTTAGGAAGTGGGTCTAATCTGCCACAACCTTAAGCTAGAAATCCTTTTCCCTATATTAAACGAAATCCCTCTATCAAGATAGAATTGGTGAGAATTCCCTGGTGGTGCAGCGGTTAAAACTCTGACCTTCCAACTTAGGGAGTGCAGTTTCGATTCCTAGTTGTGGAAGTTTAAGATCCCACATGCCGTGAGGCAACTAAGCCTGTGGGCCAGCGCTAGAGAAGCCCAAGGGCCTCAATGAAGACTCAGCACAGCCAGAAAATTAAAAACAAATAATTTTTTTAAAAGATCTAATTGGCACATACATTGTGTAGGTTTAAGGTGTGCTGATTTGATACACGAATATATTGCAAAACCATCACAACAGTTGCATTAGCTAACACCCCCGATCACGTCTCATAGTTATTATTTCTTTCTTTGTGGGAAGAACATTTTAAAATTTACTCACTTAGCAACTTTCAAGGATATGATGAAGCGCTCTTAACCGTAATTACCATCCTGCTCATCAGATTCCCAGAACTTATTCAACTTCTGACCGGAAGTTTGTACCCTCTGACCAATTTCTTCCCATTTTTCCCACCACCCCCCTGCCCCTGGTAAACACCACTCTGCTGTTTCTCGCTTCAGTTTTTTTAGATGTCACATGTCACTAAGATTACATTGTATTTGTCTTTCTCTGTCTGACTTATCTCACTTACCATAATGCCCTCAAGTTTCATCCATGTTGTCACCAACGTCAGGAGGAGAAGCCAGCAGTCTTACACAGTAGGTCTGGTCTGCAGACCACTCTCCGTGGGTGGACTCTCGGGAGCCCAAGGTCTGTCTAGATTTGGGTAATAAATGTAAAGCCACGTTCTCCAACCCTTATGTCAGTAATAATGCTGGTATTCTGATTCCTTGTACATCCCTTTGTTGTTTTTTTTTTTTTTTTTAAGTTTTTAGGATTAACTGTAAACCAAGGAGGGAAAGAGAAGATTATAAGGTAATTATCTATAGATTGTCTAAAACTTCAACAACTCCCTTCTAGATGGAAATTTCCTTGAGATTTTATTCTTATTTGAATCCAAAATGCTTAGCACACATCATGGCACATAACAGAGGCTCTGTAAATATTTATTAAAAAGGTTTTTGCTGAAGTATAATCTTAGTGTCTGTAACACTAAAATGCACACATCTTAAATGTACAGGCTGATGAATGCACCCTTGTAACCACAATCCCTACCAAGTTACAGAACACTTCCTCCCCCCAGGAAGTGCCTTCATCCTTCTTTCAATCAGTATTCCCTTCCTGCCAGAGATAACCACTTTTCTGATTTCTATCACGATGCACTCATTTTTCTTCTTCTTTTACTTCATATTGCTGGAATCACATGTGTATTTTTTTCCAGAGGGCTTGCTTCTTTCACTCAGCATCATAATTTTAAGATTTATTCATGTCACTTCACATATCAGTAAGTTTTTCTCTTTTTTCTATTACTGCATAGTATTCCACTGTATAAATAAGCCAAAATTGTTTATTCTTCTCCCCATGGGCATTTTGAATATTTGCAGTTTTTGATTATTATAAATAAATCTTCTGTGGGCATTCTCTTTTTCTTATTTGTTTTTCTTTTCTCTTTTTTTTTCCATTTATTTTTATTAGTTGGAGGCTAATTACTTTACAATATTGTAGTGGGTTTTGCCATACATTGACATGAATCAGCCATGGATTTACATGTGTTCCCCATCCTGATCCCCCCTCCCACCTCCCTCCCCATCCCTTCCCTCTGGATCTTCCCAGTGCACCAGCCCTGAGCACTTGTCTCATGCATCCAACCTGAGCTGGTGATCTCTTTCACCCTTGATAGTATACTTGTTTCAATGCTGTTCTCTCAGAACATCCCACCCTCACCTTCTCCCACAGAGTCTAAAAGTCTGTTCTGTACATCTGTGTCTCTTTTTCTGTCTTGCATATATGGTTACCGTTACCATCCTTCTAAATTCCATATATATGCGTTAGTATACTGTATTGGTGTTTATCTTTCTGGCTTACTTCACTCTGTATAATGGGCTCCAGTTTCATCCATCTCATTAGAACTGATTCAAAAGTATGCATTCTCTTTTTTTAATTTAGTTTTTTAAATTGAAGTATAGTTGACTTACAATGTAGTGCCAATCTCTGCTGTACAGCAAAATGACTGAGTTACACACGTTGTTTTTCTTAATATTCTTTTCCATTTTGGTTTCTTAGAGGATATTGCGTGTGATTCCCTATGGTATACGTTAGGACCGCGTTGTTTACCCATCCTATGTATATTAGTTTACATCTGCTAATCCCAGATTCCCAGGCTGTCCCTGTCCACCCCCTCCCCCCACCCCTGCTTAGTAAACACAAGTCTGTTCTATGTCTCTGAGTCCACTTCTGTTTTGTAAATAGGTTCATTTGTGCCATGTTTTAGGTTCTACATGTAAAATGATACCATGTGGTATTTGTCTTTTTCTTTCTGACTTATTTCACTTAGTATGAAAATCTCTAGGTCCATCCATGTTTGCTGCAAATGGCGTTATTTCATTCTTTTTTATGGCTGTAATATTCCACTGAACACATCAACCACATCTTTATCCATTCATCTGTTGCTGGACACTTAGGTCGTTTCCATGTTTTGGCTATTGTGAATAGTGCTTCGATGAACAAAGGGGTGCATGTATCTTTTTGAATTATAGCTTGCTTGGGATATATGCCCAGCAGTGGGATTTCTGGGTCATATAGTAATTCTGTCTTTAGTTTTCTGAGGGACCTTTACACTGTTTCCCATAGTGACTGCACTAACTTAACATTCCTACTAACAAAAGTATAGGAGGGTTTCCCTGTGAGCATTCGTTTTTTTTAATTAAATAATTAATTTATTTTAATTGGAGTCAGTTTTCTCTTTCTGAATTACTTCACTCTGTATAATAGGCTCCAGTTTCATCCATCTCATTAGAACTGATTCAAATGCATTCTTTTTAATAGCTGAGTAATATTCCATAGTGTATATGTGCCATAGCTTTCTTATTCATTCATCTGCCGATGGACATCTAGATTGTTCCCATGTCCTGGCTATTGTAAACAGTGCTGCAATGAATATTGGGGTACATGTGTCTCTTTGAATTCTGGTTTCCTCAGTGTGGATGCCCAGCAGTTCTATTTCCAGTTTTTCAAGGAATCTCCACACTGTTCTCCATAGTGGCTGTACTAGTTTGCATTCCCACCAACAGTGTAAGAGGGTTCCCTTTTCTCCACACCCTCTCCAACATTTATTGTTTGTAGATTTTTTGATAGCAGGCATTCTGACTGGCATGAGATGGTACCTCATTGTGGTCTTGATTTGCATTTCTCTGATAATGAGTGATGTTGAGCATCTTTTCATGTGTTTGTTAGCCATCTGTATGTCTTCTTTGGAGAAATGTCTGTTTAGTTCTTTAGCCCATTTTTTGATTGGGTTGTTTATTTTTTGGTATTGAGCTGCATGAGCTGCTTGTATATTTTGGAGATTAATTCTCTGTTAGTTGCTTTGTTTGCTATTATTTTTTCCCATTCTGAAGGTTGTCTTTTCCCTGGGAACTTTCTTATATGACTTTTTTTGTAGACATACTCAAGTCTGTTGGGTATATGTTGGAGAGTTGACTACACAACTGCCAATCACTTGAATACTGCCAAAGAATAAAGCTTCTAATAGCATCTTTGTAGATATAGACAGTCAGTTCTCCTGGGAGGCTTCTCTACCTAGGCACAGTTGAGTAAATCATTGGCCAGTGGAGACTGGACTCCATCTTCAGCCCTCTCCCCTCCCTGGAGATCAGAGAGAGTGGGACTGAAAGTTCCAGCCCTTGAGTCACATAGTTGGTTCCTCTGGTCACCAACCTCCATCCTTAGATGTTTTCTAAAATTCATCTCATTAATATAACAAAAGACACTTTTATCATCCTTAAAACTTAGGAAATTCCAAGGGTTTTAGGAGCTCCTTCCCAGAAATGGGGACAAATACCAAATATATATATTTCTTATCATAATTCACAATATCACACTCCCTGTTTTCTTTCTCAACGGGTTCAGAACTCAGAGGGGAGAGAGATGAAATTAATTAACACCTTGAAATCCCAGCATTGTGGGTATAGTAGAGAAGATTTACACATTGAATAAGGTTAAGTCTCTGTCAGCCCTATAATGATATGATCTCATGATGACTGATCAGTTCCATCCCCTTCTCTTACTCAAGAAAGCACAGAGGCATTCAGGCAAGTCACCTTACGGCCTTGGATGAGACGACGACCCATATCAGATTTCAGGAAGGTGTTTTTAAATTTCCTTCTTTTCTGGGATGATGATCAGGTCCAGACAAAATGTCTCTTGCTAAAGCAGAGAAACCCAACTATCAAAGAAGAGGAAAACAAACAGGTGGAAATAATTGTGTTTTTCAACTTTCTTGTAGCAGAGAGAAACTATGTTTTTGCTTGAGGAGGAGGTCTCAGCTTTAAAGGAAATGAAGGAAGGCTACTTGTGAAAAAACAATTCACTAGCACTTCTAGTTCTGTTTCTTTGAAGGTCACAATTACAGATATTTTGATAAAGACATCCTCTTCAATGCTTGTGGTCTTTCCACTTGATGGAGGAGATACAATTGATACTATTTAGTTACAGCTGTCATCTTACCTTGAAATGTGGTAGAAGATAGGAGGAGGGAAACAGAAAAAAATTTTTTTCATTTTCCCCAAGGTCATTTCATCATTTTCTAGCCATATATGTCTACTGAACACTTTCATTTTGATTCCCATACTCCCTGTTAAGAAACAACCCTCTGGTTTAAGAATATGTGTTTTGGAATATGAGAATGGGCTGTGGGGAATCATTATTTGGAATTGTACAAATAGAAAAAAAAAAAAAGAGTTTGAAATGCAACCTGTAATCAAATAGGATCATAAATAAACCGCTGAATAAATCAATAATCCGTCACTGAATTTGTCATTGAATCAAGAAATAAGAGACACTGGTAAGTTTTCACTTCATAAAGCCAAAGGCAAACTTGAATAATTGTTACATTTAGTCCAAAGGAAGAGTGTGACTAGCCTGTGAATTACATCTGTAATAAACCTAAGTAAAAACCTCAACAGCTTCATGGCAAAAAAAGAAAAGAAATAAAGAAATAACGAGAGATTTTCTTGAAATTTTTATTACAAGGGACATTTTTATATGAGTCCCTCAGGAGCAAAAGCCCTGTCTGGGTTCTGTAGGTCCTCAACACTAGCTAGAATCTAGTGGCTTGGAGGAGGTAGTAGGGAGGGGTTCTCTCTTGTGCAGAAGAGGTCTTTGCATCTTCTTGAAACAAAGGGGATGTTGGCTGGACATGATTTTCAGTGTCTTCCACCCTCCCGCCTGCTCAGGAGATGAGAGACCCTGTATAAACTTCTGGAATTCCTCTGGCTTTCAGTTGCTCTTTAAATGCCCACAGCTTTTTATTTCCTTTGTGTAAAACAGTAATGGAACCCAGAGACAGCCATCTGCTATAGTTTAAATGTTCATGCCCCACCCGCCTCAATTTATATGTGAGAACCCCAAAGCTGATGGTGTCAGGAGGTGGGGCTTTGGGAAGGTGATGAGGTCATGAAGGTGGAGCCCCCATGAATGGGATTAGTGCCCTTACAAGACACCCTGGAGAGCATCCTTGCCCCTTCCTCCATGTGAGGACACAGCAAGACTATGGCTGTCCACGAACCAGGAGGAGGGTCCTCACTGATCCTGAATCAGCCAACAGCTGGATCTTGGACTTACCAACTTCTAGAACAGTGAGAAGTACGATTCTGTTGTTTACGACCCACCCAGTCTCTGGTATTTTTGTTATAGTAACACATTAACCTCAGACAGATCTAGGTTCTCATCGTGGTTCAGCCACTTACTGTGTTTAGCAAATTATTTGATCTCTCTGAGTCTCAGTTCCTATTCATAATAACGCCTGTCTCATTGGGAGTTTAGGGATAAATGAGATTGATTTACATTAAAATTCCCAGCACACAGTGGGCACTAATTCTCCTCTGCTGTTCTAGGAACATCTTATCTTGGAGGTGAACTGTCGTTGCTACTCTCTGCAATGCTTTTGCTCCAGAGAGGCAGAGAGTGTAACTTGAAAGGGTTACTAATCCCTCGAAACCCTCTGATCACAGATAAACTCATTTCCCGATCCTGCCACGTAAGCCGCTGATCTGGCTTTGATGACCCGATCACACGTTGAGGACCACATGAAGGTTGCCACTCAAAGCTGTACTCAAGATCAAAGTTCTGGAGCAAGGCTCGCTTCTGCCCACGCTCTCCGGGGAGGCACCCAACGACTTGATGGAAAAGATAACAGACCCCCGCGAATCATTGCCTACAGATCAGGCTGTTGGTCTCCCTGCTCAGAGAGTGGGAATCTCAGTGCTGGAAAACAATCAAGACATCTTAAAACCTACTGGCCGATTTAGGTGTGTGCATATGTGAACTTGGATTTCCCTGGTGGCTCAACTGGGAAAGAGACTGCCTGCCAATGTAGGAGATGCAGATTCAATCCCTGGGACAGGAGGATCCTCTGGAGAAGGAAACGGCCTCCCACTCTAGTATTCTTGCCTGGGAAATCCCATGACAAGAGGAGCCTGGTGGGTTACAGTCCGTAGGGTTGCAAAAGAGTCAGACACGACTGAGCAACTAAGCATGTGTGAACTCAGCTTCTAAAAAATATCCACAGGCAAATCACAAAACATGCACAAAAATCATTTATAAAAAGGTAAATTTCTTATTGGAAGGATTAGTTTTCAACCAATCAAAGCAATTAAAAAGTTATGGAAAACCTTGTAAAAAAATCAGAACAGACACCAATTAGTAGAAAATGAATTAAAACTTTCTTTTAATTCAGAAAATTGTACATTCTTTAACATTTTTTTTTTACTGAGAAAAGATACAAACAAGCAAAAAATATATATAAAAATGGCTATAATCCCACTTATCTTGATAAAGTCTTATTGGTAAATATCTTTTTTTTTTTTTTTTTGGTAACTATCCATTAAATACTGTCTGTGTATATATTTCCATATTTTTAAACCAAAACTGGGATCCTTCAATATAAATTGCCACTGAACATCATTAAATTTCATTAAATCTTTATTATTGGACTTTTGAATTTGTTTCTAAGTGTTTGTTGTTATCAACATTACAGGAATAACTGTATAGAATGACTTAGGAAAGAAATGAAGGGGGAAAAAAAAGTCAAAAAAGTTTCTGAAAAGTGGACAAATTGTGTAGAGATAAATTAAACAAAAATCATCCTCTGTGAAATATCGGAAATATCTCTACACACAGAGACCCTGGGAATTAATGTTTGGTCAGATTATAATTTTGATCTAACCATCATCTTAATAACTTGTTTCTTCCCTTTTCGGCATCCTTTTATTTCTCTCCTCTGCTCCCTCCCTGCTCTGCCATCTGAAAGCCAAGGCATTTCATGCCAGCCTTTCTCCTGCCAACCCAAGCTCCTCCCAAGCCTCCTCTCTTTCTAGGACATCTGCTCTGCTAATGTCTAGCTTTTGATTAACTCTACCACCCACTTTCTGCCCTTCTCCCTCCAGGCTGCTGAGCACTGCTGGAAAGAAAGCCCACAGCTTGTCTTGCTGGTGTCACTAGCGAAGTTTTCCACCCGTGCTGGACTGGCCCTCTTCCAGGCCCCTCATCTCTCGTCCCAGTCTCCACTATTTGGTCACCCTGCCCACTCATTGAAAAGCCTGAGTTCTATCCCTCCATCTAATTAAGCCTTAGATCCTCAGTCTGTAAAATAAAGGGACTACTGGTTACAATGGACAGGAAGTGAATGTAAAAAGGATGTTTCTAATGTCTCAGAGACAAGGAGCAAAAAAAAAAAGATTTCCTCCTGAGAGTTAAACTAGAAAATTCCAGATGGAGAACTACATCTATTGTCTGTAAACCAAAACGTTGTTGCTCAGCTGTTTAGCTGTGTCTGACTCTGTGACCCCGTGGACTGCAACACACCAGGCCTCCCTGTCTTTCACCATCTCCTGGAGCTTGCTCAAATTCATGTCCGTTGAGTTGGTGATGGCATCCAACCATATCATTCCCTGTTGCCCATGTCCCCTCCTGCTTTCAATCTTTCCCAGCATCAGGGTCTTCTCCAGCGAGTCGGCTTTTCTCATCAGGTGGGCAAAAGTATTGGAGTTTCAGCTTCAGCATCAGTCCTTCCAATGAATATTCAGGACTGATTTCCTTTAGGATGGACCGGTTGGATCTCCTTGCAGTCCAAGGGACTCTCAAGAGTCTTCTCCAACACCACAGTTCAAAAGTATCAATTCTTTGGTGCTCAGCCTTCTTTATGCTTCAGCTCTCACCAAAAAGCTCTCTATAAGTGTGTGACAATGATTTGTGAACACACAGAATCCAACCAGAAAAGGAGGCGGAGGCGGTGGTAAACAGCTTGCACACTGGACATGTCCAGTCTATGAAGGAGGCCCCAGGGGACAGAAGATTCCACCTAGAAGTGCCCACTCTGCCCCACTGAAGGCTCTGGCCTCAGAAGGCAGGTCTTCGCACCCCCACCTGTAACTCCATCAGGGAGGTGGGGACAGTGGGACACCTTCTGTCACACCTCTGGGCCCTTTCTTCTCCAGAGCTTGGTGGACAGGAGGTGCTCAGCAAGTTCATCTCATGTCTCAAATGTTCAAGGGACGCATTTTGTTGCAAGAATGACTCCTCAATCCTTTTGCACTGAATCAGCCTGAATCCTCGGCCCCAGCTGCCTTCCTATCTGGCATATGGGGAGATGGAGCCTCCTTGGCAACTCAGGTGCGTGTTCACCGCCGGCTGTGCCCGTGAGAAAGTCACTTCCGCTCAGGAGACGTCATCGGTTAAGTGGGGACGACACTGCAGCTGTGTGGAATTGTTCAGTGTGACCCAAATAAACGCTCTTCCTCCCCCGCCCGGCCTCTGCGTGAGGCGACAGGGCCCGGGGACCCCAGTCTGGAAACTATGACCCAAAAAGAGCAGAAGCAGGTCATCAGCACACCCTCCTTTCAAAGGCACGATGCAGCACTTCCTACTGTCTCACGTGGAGAGTCTCCCCAGACTCCAGTACGGACGTCTCTCCGGCCCTCAGGGCTTCCAGAGGAAGAAAAAAGGCTGAAATCTTTCTTCTCTCGCTGCCACGCTCCTCTGGGCACTGTCCGCCTTCTGGAAGTTTCCCAGAGCCCATAGTCTGGGCCCACAAACTTCAGGACTGGAGAGAGAGCTGTGCAGGCAGCCGGGGCTTCCTCCTCCCCCTTCAGTCCCCTTCAAACGAGGCACCCAGGGCCCCCGAGAAGTGTGGGTCTTTTCTCTCCCTCACGGTCGGCATGTCTGTGTCTCCCCAAAATTCACCCCCACCCCCGCCCCGCGTGACGGTGCTGGGAGGCGAGGTCTTCGGGAGGTGATTAGGCTTAGATGAGGCCTGGAGGATGCAGCCCCCATGATGTGAAGATGGAGACGGGAGCTAGCTGTCTCCACCCAGGGAGCGCACAGCGAGAGGGTGGTCGCAGACAGCCCAGGAGGGCACCCTGCCCAAGAACGTGATGAGCAGCGCTTCTCCGGGCTGGGAGATCAGGGTGCGCTGTTTAAGCCTCACAGTCTGTGCTATTTGTTACGGCATACTGGGCTGACTAAGACGGTCTCAATGCTTTTCTCTCAATTTCTCTGGGGAACTTTCTGATGAATGTAGGTCTCCACCATATCACATGAGATTTAAGGTGAGGTAATGTGAGTCAGATGGCAGGAACAAGAGTAAATCCTAAGCTCTCGGAGACGGGCTACGCTTCTGAATCACTCGTTTGGTGCTCTCATCAAAAGATGGGCAGGGTCGGGACTTCCCTGGTGGTCCAGTGGCTAAGACTCCTTGCTCCTCATGGAGCAAGGGTTCCATCCCTGGTCAGGCAACTAGATCCCCTATGCCACAACTAAGAGCTGGCATAGCCAAGGAAATAGATACACAAATATTAAAAAAAAAAAAAAGACTGGCATCATTTCTTCACCAGAGGGACTAAGAGAATAGTCTGTCTCCTGCCCGTCTTGTAGGATGTGGGGTGGGAAGGTTCACTTCCTTATGTCCTAAGCTGAATGTTACTCCCATTCCCCATTTCCCTTTGAGCTTGATTTCCACAGGATTGGCTCCTGCTAACATATTCTGCAAAATACCAGGTGCTATAGACTGAATGTTTGTGTCCTTCCCAACATTCACAGGTTGAATCCTGATTCCCAATGTGATGGCGTCAGGAGGCGGGGCTTTGTGGAGGTCATGAGGGTGGAGCCCCAATAAATGGGATTAGTGACCTCACTGGAGAGACCCCAGAGAGCTCCCTCACCACTGTAGATGCCTGAGCACAGACTGAGACATCAGGCCATGCTTGCTTATCCAGCTGGCCCCTGCATGATCCTGCAGCTGCATTCAAATAAATAACAGACTGGAAATGAGAAAGCAAGAAGAACGGCAGCTGGCTGGTCAGCTGCATGGCCAGGTGTGCAGACCATCGTGGGTCTGGCTTGGGTTCTCTTCCCGAGAGACAGCCAGAACCCAGACAAACACATTTGTTCCCATCTGTATCATCTGTTCACTGGGCTCTGGACCAGGTGCAGGAGTGCCATCTACTCACTTCCTGCCACAGACCGAGTGGAGAGGCAGTCAGGGATTTACCTTAAGGATCTCTCTCTCTCCACTGGGATTCTGATCTCCTGCTAGTTGAGCCATCACCTGCATATCTAAAACAAAGTCCTACCCCTGAGGATTGAGCCTCACCACTCCCTAGTCACTGCACCACTTCCTGCCCTCACTGGCTCCCTGTGATAGGCATGCTCCCTAGGTTTGTACCCATCCTTGGTTCGTGACCTATCTCTTCCCAATTGTGTCCCCTCTAGCAACTTCTTCAATGTATCTAATCCTTTTTTCCTACCCCCTTCTCCTTCCACCCAGGCTGCAATGCTGCGTGGTCCTCTACAGGCTCCCAAGAGCAGCAGGACCCTTTAAGGAGCCCCCCAGAGTCCACTGCTGCTGCTGAGTCGCTTCAGTCATGTCCAGCTCTGTGTGACCCCATAGACAGCAGCCCACCAGGCTCCCCGGTCCCTGGGATTCTCCAGGCAAGAGTACTGGAGTGGGTTGCCATTGCCGTCTCTGCCCCAGAGTCCACAGCTAAGTCCAAAGCTTAGAATCAGATCTATTTGACCCTGATCCTAAGCCTGATTGAACTTGAATGTGCATCAGGGTTTCCCTCCAGGAATGACTCCCCGGCTTTGGAAACCCTCACTTCTAAAATGGAGCTGACCCCAGGACTACCCTGGTGGTCCGGTAACTAAGACTTCCAATGCAGGGAGTGTGGGTTCAATCCCTGGTCAAGGAGATAAGATACTACATGACTCAGGGCCAAAAAAACAAAATATAAAGCAGTGTCATAACAAATTTAGTAAAGACTTTAAAGACTGCACATCAAAAAGAAGAAGAACTAAAAAAATGATCAAATAAAAAATATTCTAAAAAATAAATAAAATGGAACTGAACCCTACAAACCTAGTTCTCCAAGCAACCTTAGAAATAAATGCTTTGAAGTCAGGACTGATTCCTCCAAATGTGCAGCCGAGCACTCCAGCCCTGACACATTGTTTTACTGCCAGAATGCTTCATATCTCACCCAGGGCTGATCCCCAAGCCTTGGGACTGACGACTTCTGTCCTAATGCTGCACCGATATTTTATTTAGGATTTTTGCATTGAGGGTCATATGTGAGAATGGCTGACAGTTTTCTTTGGGCTGTATTTGTTGGGTTTAACAACTACACTAGCTCTGTATGAGAAATTTGAAGCTTTCCTTCTTTTTCTACACTGTGGAACTGCAGAACAGAGTTCACTGGCCCTGGAGGTCTCATTGCAGGACTTCCCTGGTGGCTCAGCCATAAGGAACCCACTTGCAAGGCAGGAGGCTTGGGTTCGATCCCTGGGCCGGGAAGATCCCCTGGAGAAGGAAATGGCAACCTATTTCAGTATCTTTGTTTGGAAAATTCCACGGACAGGCTACAGAGGAGCCTGGCAGGCTACAGTCCATGGGGTCGCAAGAGCTGGATACGTCCTAGCACTCACAACAACAAACAACAGAAGTGTGATAAAATTTCTCTGTGGAAGCACCTGCACCTGCTGTTTTGGAGAGTAGCTCTTTGCTCTTTCCTCCTGTTTATCCTGTGATAGTTCGTTTGTTTAAATTTTATAACTCATCTAAGGTCCATTTTGAGAAATTATATTGTTCTAAAAATTATTTCATCTGGATTTTTTGTTGTTGTTGTTCAGTCACTAAGTCGTGTCCAGCTCTTTGCAGCCCCTTGAACTGCAGCACGCCAGACTTTGCTGTCCTTCACTATCTCCCTGAGTATGCTCAAACTCATGTCTACTGAGTCAGTGATGTCATACAACCATCTTGTCCTCTGTCACCCCCTTCTTCTCTTGCCCTCAATCTTTCCCAGCATCGGGGTCTTTTCCAATGAGTCAGTTCTTCCCATCAAGTGGCCAAAGTATTGGAACTTCAGCATCAGTTTTTCCAATGAATATTCAGGGTTAATTTCCTTTAGGATTGACTGGTTTGATCCCCTTGCAGTCCAAGGGACTCTCCAGCACCAGTTTGAAAGCATCAATTCTCCCCGCTCACCTTGCTTTATGGTCCAACTCTCACATCCATACATGACTACTGGAAAAACCATAGCTTTGACTATGCAGACCTTTGTCAGCAAAGTAATGTCTCTGCTTTTTAAATATTCTATGTTTGTCATTGTTTTTCTTCCAAGGAGCAAGCGTCTTTTAATTTCATGGCTGCAGTCACTGTCCACGTTGATTTTGGAGCCCCCCAAATGAAATCTGACTCTGTTTCCACATTTCCCCAATGTATTTGCCATGAAGTGGCAGGACCGGATGCCATTATCTGCTCCTACTACTTTTTGAAAGTTGAGTTTTAAGCCAGCTTTTTCACTCTCCTCTTTCCCCTTTATCAAGAGTTCCTTTAGTTCCTCTTCACTTTCTGCCATTAAAATGATTTCATCTGCATATCTGAGGTTGATATTTCTCCCAGCAATCTTGATACCAGCTTGTGATTCAGCCTGGCATTTCGCATGATGTACTCTGCATATAAGTTAAATAAGTAGGGTGATAATGTATAGCCCTAATTATATAAACAAAATAATAAATAAATAAATATTATAATAGATTATTATATTTAAATCTGAACAAAGTCTTCTCTTAAGCTAATTTCACTTTCCTTTGTATCCAGAGTTTATTCCCCTTATTCCATATTTTGTATTTTTGTGCCTTCTTCTGTTTTTTTTTTAGTTTATGTTGATTCACATATATGTGTGGTCTTAGTTCTGTCTTACTGTTCTGTTATGGTTTCTGTTTTTTAGCTTTTACAAATATTTCACTGAGTGATTTTATGTGGCTTGCTGTTGTTGTGTGCATGTGTCTTGAGAATTTGAAAGGTTTGTATTTTAGTTCTGGGTTAATGATAATCAGAATGCCACATGATATCCTTAACCACCTATTTCTTTAGGTTAACTACCGACTGCCTACAGTATTTCCTTCTTTTGTCCCTTCTTCTCTCTTTTCTTAACCACCAGTTTTTAACTGTATTCTTTCTTCATATGTCCCTTTGTACTAAGGTGCATATTTAAATGTCAACTGTTTGATTTATCAAATTGAAATGTTTTTACCCCAAAATATGTTACCGAACCAAAGTTGGGTCCACTTGCCCACAAGCAGTAAAACCAACCTACTGACACTGGGTTGTGATGAAGAAATGTACAGCATTTATTGCAGGCATCTAGCAGGAAGTGGCAGCTCATGCTCAGAGGACCTGAATCTGACCGCTTTCAGGGAAGAGGTTTTAAAGGCAGGGTGAGGGAAGGGGCTGCAGGGGGCCTGATCAGCTCCTGCACAGTTCTCAGACTGGTTGGCATCAAGGTGAAGTTTCAAGCATCTTCAACCTTCTGGTTTCAGCCAGTTTAGTGTCTACATGCTTGCAGTCAGCGGTTCTCATCTGGCAGAGGCTGCTTCCTGTAAAAACAACCTAGGAATGTGTGTCAGACCTTTACCGTTCAGGGCCCTGGGAAGTGGGTGATTCTGCTCTGTGGCGAGTTTATGGTGTAGATTGTTAGCAGTTTCCTGGCTCAATAGCTACTTTACATCTTCACATTTCCCAATCATTAACTCTCGAGTCAGCCTTTTGAGACTCGGGGAGACCCAGGAGACTAAGCAAAATTCTTTTACTTGAAAGGACAGGGACCTAGGGGTTGTATACGGTTTCAAAGATAGACGTGAAAATCTCATTGACACAGAATCCTATTTTCTCTTTCCTCCCAAATTTTGTCCTATCGTTTTAAAATCGTGAGGCTTTATAACATGTACCTTGGATGTATACATGTATGTATATGTGTATAACATGCATCCTGTAACCCTAACTTCATATCCATGATTTCCCGAGCCCTTCCCTTGTGACTCAGCTGGTAAAGAATCCGCCTACCATCCTGGTTTCCATCCCTGGGTTGGGAAGATCCCCTGGAGAAGGGAAAGGCTACCCACTCCAATATTCTGGCCTGGAGGATTTCAGGGACTGTATAATCCACGGGGTCTCAAAGAGTCCGACACGACTGAGCGACTTTCACTTCACAGTTAATTCAGCTCTCCTGGTCTTGTCCTTTACAGCCCTTTCCCCGTTCATCTCTCCTACTATGATTTATCTTCAGCTTTGTGCACACTGATGATGAACAGTTTTGAAGTCGACCTTTGTAGCCCTGGACCAGTCGTCCTTCTCTCCACCTGAGGCCAATTCCAGGTTCCCGGGTCTGTAGCGTCACAACCTTGTGCCATTGCGACCCCTCTTGGCAGCAGAGGAAGTCTCTCGGTTCTGCGGGCGCGGTCCTCCGGCCGGCAGGGGGCGCGCGGCAGCAGAAGCGCCCTCAACGCAGGCGCCGGGCGCCTCTCTTCCGGCCGTACGCGCCGTGACCCCGCGCCGCCGCGCGTCCCGCGGAGTCTGCGTAGGGGTTGGCGCCGGAGCGGTGTTGCCGTCGGGGGCTGACGCCGAGCGCCCAGCCCGCGGTGTCGGCGGCGCGTTGGCGTCGGTGCGCCGCCGCGGCCCGGGAGCGTCGGCCGGGCGCGCTGGGTAAGTGGTCTCTGGGGCCGGTGGGCGGGCGGGGGCCGGGGCCGGCGCGCCTCCCCGGCCGGGCGTCGCGGGAGGCGAGGCCGCGGCTTTAGGCCGCACCGCGAGGGGCGGGGGTCCCGGACCGGCCCCGCGCCGCTGGCTCCCCCGCGCCTGGCGGCCTGGCCGCTGGTAAGCTTCCCCGCCTTCTCTCGCTCCCTGCTGCCCCCTTTCTTTATGTGTCTCGGCTTGTCGGGCCTTCGCACCCCTTCTCTACCTTCTTTTCCCTCGTCTGTCTGGTCTGTCCTTGTCTCTCGACCCGAGGGCGCCTTTCCCTCTCGCTGTCGGTCTGTCCGGGAACAGCTGTTGGTCCCTTGAACCCGGTAGGCGGGCCTGAGTAGCCTGTGGCCGGGGGCGTCAAGGAAGGAATCCGTTTCCGCCCCCGGCTTCGAATCAGGTGTGGCCCTCCCTCAGAGATGGGGGATTTACCTGGACGAGGCTCTGGCACTGCCTCGGACTCTGTCTTTTCTTAAAGCGGTATTTTAGCTTCAATATTCAGTCACCAAGTTTTTTTTTTTTTTTTCTTGAGCGTTTCCTTTTGCCCAGGTCATGTTTAGAAACAGCAGATAGTTAGATCAGTAAGATTCTGTCTCTACGCTCCCGTGAGTTTAGTTTCCAGAGAAACAAGTGTAAAAAGCCACGCCTCGGTCGGTCTGAGGGACTGGAGTGGGGTCTGGAAAGGCTTTCAAAGGAGTGAGGCGTGTAACTGAGCCTTGGGGGTGTTTTTTTTAGATGTGCACGATGAGGGAAAGCTTCCCTGCAGAGGAAATAAGTGTAAAGGTAGCAGAGGTGAAGCACCTTAGTGCATTCTGGAAACTGCAGGAAAGGGAGATAGAAGTGTGGATAGGGGTAGTCAGGTCAGATCAAGAAGGTTCTCTGAGAAGTCAGTGAAGGAGGGCCCTGGGAGGTGCTTATTCCTAGAGGCAGGCAAGTGGGTGGGAAATAGGGTATACTGGAGGAGGGCAAAATTCTGCACATTCTCAGGTAGGTGCGGACTGTGTCTCCCCTCAACAGGTGGAGTTTTTAAAGGATGCAGTTCGGTTTCCACAGTTCTGTGGGTTAAAGGCCCCAGGCAGTTTGACTATAGTGAGGATATTAGGCGATATGGGATATTACATTAGTAACTTAAACTATGGGTGTTTTATTTTTAGAAGAAATAAAGCAAATGGTACATACTAAGAAATGTGTTGTGTGCTGACTGACCACTCACTGATATATTTAGAAAATATTTAAAAAGTGCTTAACAATGTCCCAAGCATGGTGCTCCGTTGGAGATATAAAGACAGAAACAGCCCTTGCTGCCTCTGAGGGGTTTATGATATGTTAAGAGACAGACATGTCACCCAGTGGACAGCCTAACATGATGTGTGTTCAGGGGGTAGCTGGTTTTATGTGAGGGTTGTTGTCAGCAAAGGCTTCAGAGATGTACTTAAAAGATTAGCATGTGGGATGCTCTTACGAAGATGTCTTCCATGTTCTTTTTTGCCAGTTGCACGTGTTTTAAAAAATACTTCTCTAGCTTAGGTACAATCTTGAAAAGTCATCATTCTTCCAGAAGAACTGTGTTTACCATGTTTCTTTTTAAGTAAAAGAAAAAGGAGCATACATAGAAGATGTGTTGATCAAAGGCTGATGTTACTATGAAAAAGATGTCAATGGTGAGATGGTATTTTAAAGAAATTATGAAAATCAACTGTTTGTATTTCCATTTGGTCCTGGCTTCCTAAGATATATCCAAATGTTAGAAAGTGCTCCGTTTTTATTACCTGTCACCAGACTTCATGACATAAATGTGTTGTACTATCTGAAAGACATCTGAGCATTAATTAGGTGAAGTTCAGGTCATAACAGAGTCTTGTTAGTGCACTTGTTATTTTCAGTGTTTGCAGCAGAGAGGATGCATGAATCAACTGTGATATATTTGCAAGTACTCAAGGCAGCTAAAGTGAAGATATATACACCTTTAAAGGAATGGATGCAGCAAGTTGTGTCGGTAAGGTTACATAAAAGGAGGAAAGGAAGGAATTAGAATGGGGTTCAGGCTGCTGCTGGTCCAGGGAGTTCACTTGGGGGGATGGGATGGGATGGTGACCATATGGGTGGAGGGTGGTCTCTTGTCTCACTGGCGCTTGTTGCAGTATAGTAGTTAATTAAAGCAAGTCTTACAAGTGCAGGTGGGTAGAGCGTGTCGTTGCTGTGGTTCATTCAGTTCTGTGAATTTGAAGATCTGTGAAGAGAAAAATGAAGAAAGCTGTTCTGCCTTTACTGTGATGAGGAGATCTGATGTGTAACCTCCGAGGTACAGAAAGCTAGCAGATGCTAGTAAGGCGACATCAGTTTCAGATATTTAAGGTGTGCTTTTGAAGGTTTTGAGGATAGAAACAGGGAACTTTAAATGAACATAAGATTTTGCTGCACAGTGACTTTTGAAGCTTGCGGAGCGAGGCAGATCAGGTGCTGTTGTCAACAGCTCGCTTCAGGTAGACTGGAGTTGGAGGAAGTATGGTGGCATGGAACCTCACCAGTTGGGTGATGAAGTCTTAGGAGTTGGGCTCTTGGCTGAAAGATCTCTGTTGGAGGTAGAGAGCCTCTGCACTGCTTGAGCGTGTAGCCCTGAAATAGGGAAAATGTTCCCATCTGCATTTACTCCTTCCCTAGGGCATGTCCAGCATCCTGTTAGCTCACACTGCCTCCCCTTGTGCTGCTACTCCTCTCCTTTTTACTTGGTTTTTAAAAAATTTTGATTGTGGTGAACTACACATAAAACTTGTCATTTGAACTGTTTTTACATGTGTGGTAGTGGTGTGTGACCATTACCACCATCCATCTCAGAAGCTTTTGTTTCTTCTTTACTTCCTAGTGGAGCCTGTGGGTGTTGTGTAGTTTCACTGCTGATTCATGTGGCTAAAAAGAGTTTATTTAATTGTTTATATTTAAAAATGTTTATTGAATGCCTCTTCTGTGCCAGAAATTGGAAATGCAGAAGTGAATAAGTTGGTCTTTTCCCTTCCGTTTAGTGGGCATTTGGTCACTCCATTTCCATTGAGACCAACATTATTTGTATCCTGCCTGGGACTCTGTGCTTCCTGGACTTGGTTGATTATTTCCTTTCCCATGTTAGGGAAGTTTTCAGCTGTTATCTCTTCAGATATTTTCTCGGGTCCTTTCTCTCTTCTCCTTCTGGGACCCCTACAAGGCAAATATTGCTGTGTTTAATGTCGTCTCAGAGGTCTCTTAGGCTGCCTTCATTTCTTTTCCTTCTTTTTTCTATATTCTGTTCTGCAGCGGTGATTTCCACCATTCTGTCTTCCAGGTCACTTATCCATTCTTCTGCCTCAGTTTTTCTCCTGTGAATTCCTTGTAGTGTATTATTCAACTCTGTTTATTTGTTCTTTAATTCTTCTTGGCCCTTGGTAAACATTTCTTGTATCCCCTCCATTCTTTTTCTGAGATCCTGGGTCATCTTCACTATCATTATTCTGAATTCTTTTTCTGGGAGGTTGCCTATTTCCACTTCCTCTAGTTTTTCTGGGGATCCTTGATCCTTCATCTGGGACATAATCCTATTTCTTTTCACCTTGGTTAGCTTTCTCTGATTGTAGTATTAGTTCTAGAGGCTTCTGGGATTGTAGTTCTTACTTCTTCTGTCTGCTGTCTGGTGGATATGGATAAGAGGTTGTGCAAGCTTCCTGATGGGAGGGACTGGCTGTGGGAATAACTGGGTCTTGCTCTGGTGGGCAGGGTCATGCTCAGTAAAACTTGACTCCAGTTGTCTGTCGATGGATGGGGCTGCGCTCCCTTCCTGTTAGCTGTTTGGCCTGAGGTGACCCAGTCCTGGAGTCTACAGGCTCTATGAGTGAGTGAGTGAAGTTGCTCAGTCGTGTCTGACTCTTTGTGACCCCGTGGACTGTAGACTACCAGGCTTCTCCATCCATGGGATTCTCCAGGCAAGAGAGTGGAGTGGCTTGGCATTTCCTTCTCCAGGGGAGTCTTCCCGACCCAGGGATCGAACCCAGGTCTCCCGCATTGCGGGCAGATGCTCTACCCTCTGAGCCTCCAGGGAAGCCCTCAGGCTCTGCACTGGGGCTTTTGGCACCTCCCAGAGGACTCCCACCCAGCAGAGATGCGTCTCCCAGGACTGCCGCTGCCAGTGCCCCATCCCAGGCGGGCCCCTGCCAACCCACACCTCTGCGGGGGACCTGCAGCACTCACGGGAGGTCCGGCTCAGTCTCCTGTGGGTCAGCGTTCCTTTCCCCTGGGTTCTAGTAAGCACAAGGTTTTGTTTGTACTCTCTTTAAGAGTGGAGTCTGTTTCCCCCCAGTCCTGTGCAAGTCCTGTAATCAAATCCCACTGGCCTTCAGAGTCAGATTCCTTGGGGATTCCCAGTCCCTTGACCAGACTCCCTGTTTGGGGAGCCTGATGTGGGGCCTAGAGCCTTCAGAGCAGTGTGAGAACTCCGGTGGTGGTGTTTGCCAGAGTGTGGGTCACCCACCTGGTGGGTGTAAGGTTTGATTTTGTCATGATTGTGCCCCTCCTACCATTTCACTGCAGCTTCTCCTTGGTCCTTGAATGGAGGGTATCTTTTTGGTGGGTTCTGGTGTCTTCCTCTTGATGGCTGTTCAACCGCTAATTGTGATTTTGGTGCTCTGGCAGGAGATGAGTGCACATTCTTCTGCTCCACCATCTTGAATTAGTCTCTAGGGACCAACGTTATTTGTAAACACCTTTCTTGATGATGTTCTCAAATTTCTTACGAAGCAGTATTGAGAGAAGTAAAGTGGAAAAGGACTTCCCTGTAGCTCAAACGGTAGAGAATCTGCCTGCGATGCAGGAGACCAGGGTTCGATCCCTGGGTTGGGAAGTTCTTCTGGAGAAGGGAATGACAACCCACTCCAGTATTCTTGCCTGGAGAATCCCATGGACAGAGAAGCCTGGCGGGCTACTGTCTGTGGGGTCGCAAAGAGTCAGACACGACCGAGCGACTAACACACAAAGTAGAGTTTGGTTTGTGAACAAAGTTTGATAATTTAGCTTTATAATTTCCCAGAAAGTGTTGTTGTTTATATTTATTTGCCAAAATGTGTCGATCTTCTCTTGCCTTTATAAGAATAAAGAAAGATAAAACAAATGAACCCACAATATGTTCACTAGGCTTTGGTCTGATGATCAGCTGAATGCTGAGGTCTCAAAAAATTAGACTAGGCTAGATGAAAGATGCATGGTCATTTCTGAAGTAGTGTTTTGAAAACCACATTACAGTTTACCCCTGAACGAGGTAGGGGTCAGGGGCACCAACCCTCCGCAGCTGAAAATCCGTATAACTTCACAGTTGGCCCTCCATATCTATGGATTCCACCAACCTTGGATGGTGTGGTCCTGTAGTATTTACTGTGGAAAACAGGCCACGCCCAAGTGGACTTGGGCAGCTCAAACCTGGCATCATTCATGGGCCCTTTGCAAGCTGGACACTCAGCATTGTTTTTCTTTGCTGTTGCTCTGAGTTTTTCAGGTTAAATTTAAACTTTAAGGATGTGTACCTAGAAAAGAAGGATTAGTTTTGAGTACCAGGTCGGCTGGAAGAAAAGTGCACGACATCCTCTGCGGTTCTGTGGTCTTGTGCAGTCATCAGTGGCCAGAAATTCCTGAAGTCTGTGATGAGAGCGGTTTGCAAGTAGTGTGCTAACTGAGCAGTTGGCCCGATTCCCTGTTGGACTCTGGGGCAGACATTGATCTTAGTCTGGGGGTAGAGCAGTGACCTCCACACACTGGATCTAGGTTTTCGTGGAGTTTATAAGACCGTGGATTAAAATAGTAGGTTCTGAAGTGGATCCAGGGGTATTCCCTACAAAACTTTGGAGACCTGGTCAGATTTCAGGCATGCTTAGATGAGAAAAGGAATTCATTAACTTTTCTACGTTTAGCCTCAGTGTCTTGTGCGTGTCTTAAACTTAATAACGTGACAAGGTGTTGCCAAGTCCGCTTTGTCTGGCACTGAAGGCAGCGGGCGTTTCCCTGTGGGATGCACTCTTCAGGGAATCTTTGTCGCTGCTGAGCCAGTGGGTTGTCCCAGGAGCCTTGAGGGGAGGACCGTCAGGCATGTCTCAGTGTTTCTGTGTGTCTCTTGGAGCACTCAGCCACCAGTACCGTGGGCTCTGCTTTTAGTCACCCTGCTTCTGTGCTGCCTTGGGGCCTTTCATTTAGCAATCAGCGCTGAGAGCTCTCAGGTCATTGCAGGGTTCAGGTATAAAGGAAGGGAGGAGCTCTGAAAGGCACCCAGAGGTGACGGGGCTGACTTCAGCTCAGGAGCCGAACTGCTGTCTTGAGGGAAGGAGGTGGCATCCACCCCCTCACCCCCGCCCCACGCACCGTGGAACCAGGTCAGCCGAGGTGTCGGGGTGTCGGGGTCTTAAGATCCATGCACAGAAGGGTGGAGAAGTGAGCATGAGCAGACACTGAAGTTTTGCCCCAGGTCAGATGTGATTCTGGGGGAAAATTAGATATTTCCCTTCCTGTATGTATCACCTTCTTTTCCTGAGACATAACACAGGCAAAACAGGATTTGTGTGACATGGTTTCGGTAGCGAAATGCTGTCTGAACCTGGGAACTGACAGACTTTTGGAATGTGTTCATAAGTTAGCAACTCCTGTGTTAAGCATTTCTTTGCAGTTTAGGGTTTTCAGTCAATTTTTTCCCCCTTTCCAGCTATGAGAAACAGATTGCTGTCTTATTTTGAGAAATGAGCCATGTTGTGGGTTTCAGAATGTTGAGGTTTTTAAACATGGCAGTAAGGACTTAGCAGCTAGAGGTGTAGACCTCTGACTGGATTTGACCTGGAGCAGATTTATCTCCGGAAGTCCCCACCAGCTCCTGACTGCTCTTGGCTTTACTGGTAGCCTCCTCCTGGGCTTCTGTAGCAGATACTGCCTTTGACCACCCTGGTGACATTGATAGGCTGTTACCCTAATGTCAGAAAGTGAAGAGGAACTAAAGAGCCTCTTGATGAAGGTGAAAGAGGAGAATGAAAAAACTGGCTTAAAACTCAACGTTCAAAAAACTAAGATCATAGTATCCGTCCCATCAGTTCAGTTCAGTTCAGTCGCTCAACTCGTGTCCGACTCTTTGCGACCCCATGAACCGCAGTGCGCCAGGCCTCCCTGTCCATCACCAACTCCTGGAGTTTACCCAAACTCATGTCCATCGAGTCAGTGATGTCATCCAGCCATCTCATCCTCTGTCGTCCCCTTCTCCTCCTGCCCCCAAATCCCTCCCAGCATCAGGGTCTTTTCCAACGAGTCAGCTCTTCGCATGAGGTGGCCAAAGTATTGAAGTTTCAGCTTCAGCATCAGTCCTTCCAATGAACACCCAGGACTGATCTCCTTTAGGATGGACTGGTTGGATCTCCTTGCAGTCCAAGGGACTCTCAAGAGTCTTCTCCAACACCACAGTTCAAAAGCATCAATTCTTCGGCACTCAGCTTTCTTCACAGTCCAACTCTCACATCCATACATGACCACTGGAAAAACCATAGCCTTGACCAGACCGACCTTTGTTGGCAAAGTAATGTTTCTGCTTTTTAATATGCTGTCTAGGTTGGTCATAACTTTCCTTCCAAGGAGTAAGCATCTTTTAATTTCATGGCTGCAATCACCATCTGCAGTGATTTTGGAGCCCCCAAAAATAAAGTCTGACACTGTTTCCACTGTTTCCCCATCTATTTCCCATGAAGTGATGGGACCAGATGCCATGATCTTAGTTTTCTGGATGTTGAGCTTTAAGCCAACTTTTTCACTCTCCTCTTTCACTTTCATCAAGAGGCTCTTTAGTTCTTCGCTTTCTGCTGTAAGGGTGGTGTCATCTGCTTATCTGAGGTTATTGACATTTCTCCCGGCAATCTTGATTCCAGCTTCTGCTTCTTCCAACCCAGCGTTTCTCATGATGTACTCTGCATATAAGTTAAATAAGCAGGGTGACAATATACAGCCTTGACATACTCCATTTCCTATTTGGAACCAGTCTGTTGTTCCATGTCCAGTTCTAGCTGTTGCTTCCTGACCTGCATATAGGTTTCTCAAGAGGCAGTTCAGGTGGTCTGGTATGCCCATCTCTTTCAGAATTTTCCACAGTTTATTGTGATTCACACAGTCAAAGGCTTTGGCATAGTCAATAAAGCAGAAATAGATGTTTTTCTGGAACTCTCTTGCTTTTTCAATGATCCAGCGGATATTGGCAATTTGATCTCTGGTTCCTCTGCCTTTTCTAAAACCAGCTTGAACATCTGGAAGTTCATGGTTCACGTATTGCTAAGGCCTGGCTTGGAGAATTGTGAGCATTACTTTACTAGCATGTGAGATGAGTGCAGTTGTGCGGTAATTTGAGCATTCTTTGGCATTTCCTTTGTTTGGGATTGGAATGAAAACTGACCTTTTCCAGTCCTCTGGCCCCTGCTGAGTTTTCCAGATTTGCTAGCATATTGAGTGCAGCACTTTAACAGCAACATCTTTCAGGATTTGAAGTAGCTCAATTGGAATTCCATCACCTCCACTAGCTTTGTTCACAGTGATGCTTTCTAAGGCCCACTTGACTTCACATTCCAGGATGTCTGGCTCTAGGTGAGTGATACCACTGTATTCTTGCCACCTCTTCTTAATATCTTCTGCTTCTGTTAGGTCCATACCATTTCTGTCCTTTATCGAGCCCATCTTTGCATGAAGTGTTCCCTTGGTATCTCTAATGTTCTTGAAGAGATCTCTAGTTGTTCCCATTCTGTTGTTTTCCTCTATTTCTTTGAGTTGATCGCTGAGGAAGGCTTTCTTATCTCTCCTTGCTATTCTTTGGAACTCTGCATTCAAATGGGAATATCTTTCCTTTTCTCCTTTGTTTTTTGCTTCTCTTCTGTTCACAGCTATTTGTAAGGCCTCCTCAGACAGCCATTTTTCTTTTCTGCATTTCTTTATCTTGGGGATGGTCTTGATCCTGTCTCCTGTATAATGTCACGAACCTCCGTCCATAGTTCATCAGGCTCTCTGTCAGCTCTAGCCCCTTAAATCTATTTCTCACTTCCACTGTATAATCATAAGGGATTTGATTTAGGTCATACCTGAATGGTCTAGTCAGTTCATGGCAAATAGATGGGGAAAAAGTGGAAACAGTGACTGACTTTATTTTCTTGGGCTCCAAAATCACTGTGGATGGTGACGGCAGCCATGAAATTAAAGGACTTATTCCTTGGAAGAAAAACTATGACCAACCTAGACAGCATATTAAAAAGCAGAGACATTACTTCGCAGCAAAGGTCCATATAGTCAAGACTGTGGTTTTTCCAGTAGTCGTGTATGGATGTGAGAGTTGGACCATAAAGAAGGCTGGGCGCCGAAGAATTGATGCTTTTGAACTGTGGTGTTGGAGAAGACTCTTGAGAGTCCCTTGGACTGTAAGGAGATCCAACCAGTCAATCCTAAAGGAAATCAGCCCTGAGTATTTGTTGGAAGGGCTGAAGCTGAAGCTCCAATCCTTTACCTTAGGTAAAGAACCCACTCATTGGAAAAGATCCTGATACTGGGAAAGATTAAGGGCAGGAGGAGAAGGGGACGACGGAGGGTGGTTGGATAGCATCACTGACTCAACATGAGTTTGAGCAAATTCCCAGAGATGGTGAAGGATGGGGAAGCCTGGGGTGCTACAGTCCATGGGGTCCCGAAGAGTTGGACATGACTTGAGAGGACTGAACAACAAGTGTTACTATTGTCATTTTTGTTGTCTTCATCCTCTTGTGCTCCTCTGTTCTGCCAGGGATAGTATGTGTTGGTCATTCACATATAGATTGTTGATTCTCTTTGTGCTCAGTGTCGTTAAAGATCACAAGGTGGGATAGGAGGAAGCCTGGGTATTAGTACAATCTAACCTACTTTCGTGTCACATCTGTGAGATCATTTCTGGGTTTTCCCCCTTATTTGTAGGCATATAATAAAATTTTTGTTTATAAAAGGGTAGCTTCCCCGCCACCCCCCCCACCCCCCGGCCGAAAACGTGGTTAATTGTGCTAAGTCACCTGGTAATAGGTGTTTTTGTAAGGCTTCTACTTTTTGCTGCTGACACAAAGTAGAATTTTTTAAATGAATATGTGTAGTTAAGAATGCCCTGACTCTGGAACTTCCCTCTTCCCTCATTTTGTAGAACAGAATGATTTCACTCCTGAATTACTTGATCACATGATCTTATATACAGGAAACTTCATGCTAGAGGTTTATTTTGAAAATAGCACGTGGGTATTAGAAAGGGCACCGATTGGTGATATCAGGTGTCTTGGCTTCTGTCACTGAATGTTCCTGGACAAGGTGATCTCATCAAATACTTCCTACCTCTGAAATTCCGTGCCACTGCATATTTTAACATAGGAGGGTTAGAAATCTTCTCTACGTTCTTACATTCTTTAACCCCTACCCACTTTCCCTCTCAGCACTGAACTGAGAAGATGTCCCTGTACGATGACCTGGGCGTGGAGACCAGCGACTCAAAGACAGAAGGCTGGTCCAAAAACTTCAAACTCCTGCAGTCTCAGCTCCAGGTGAAGAAGGCCGCTCTCACTCAGGCCAAGGTGAGAGAGCTAAGCCCGCCTGTGAGGAGAGAGTCCTGGCAGGTGCCTCCTGAGGATTAAGAGCCACTCCTCTGCCTCTTTGTTAAATATGTAGGGCTCATCCGTTGTAGGAGGAGAGGCTGGGGTAGGAAGGGAGAGGAATAGGAGTTGAAGGTCATTTCCTGTCTCCTGGAAATAGAACTGTTTCAGAGAGTCAGGATGAGGAAAAGAGTACTCTGGATTTCCAGCAGTGAGGCTGGTTTTCAAAGTACAGTGTGTCCAAGCATAGTTTTTCAATGTATTATTTCATATGAAAATTTAACAGCAGCCAATCTTTCTGTAAACCTTTTATAAAAATGGAGATTTGTGTTGTAAGAAAAAGGAACCTAGTGTATGGTTATCATAATAATTGAATTAAAAGGCTATTGTTTTAAGATTGTTTCTCTCATATCTGAAAGGTTTGTTGCCAAGACCAAAAAAAAAGCTTTGTTACAAGTAATCCGAATTTTGGTTTGAAGCCTCAGTACACTTTTCTTGGTTTTTGATGATTTTAGAGCCAGAGGACAAAACAAAGTACAGTCCTTGCTCCAGTAATCGACCTAAAGCGAGGCGGCTCTTCAGATGAGCGGCAGATCGTGGACACTCCGCCGCACGTGGCCGCAGGCCTCAAGGTACGCCTCCACACACACAACTGGGTGGGCTCTCCTGCTTTCCCAGTCTGCACTTTACACACGTCACTCTGAGCACCCCTCCTCTGTAGGCCTTGCAATCTAGTCAGTATCATGTTCAATTTAATTTTTGCTCTGGTTTTATCAACTTTAAAACACTTAATCTGTTTAAAGCTCAGTAGTTATATAATCAGAAACTGGAGGTGGATGAAAAGAAAAATAAATGACTTAAGAATTTAAAAACTTGGTATTCTTTTCCTCCTGCATCTTCTGTTCCCTGATTTGCTTTTCTCACTTAATATACTGTGGCTGTCCATCTGTGTCAAAAAGTGTAGGACCATGTGATCATCCTGATGGCTTCTCCGTGTTCCCCTGTGTGGCATGCTCTGAAGCTCTTGGTGGGGTTTCCTGGCCAGGGGAACTGATCCTTCTCCTGCAGTCTGGTAGTCTGTCAAGAGGCAAAACCACTTGGTTCCCCACAAGGGAACTTTTCTGAGGAGTCTTAGTCATTTAACATTTTTTCCTATAAATTCGTCACCTAATTTTTTCTTGCTGCTTCTAATCAAAAACTGGTTAATCTTCTTCTGTTATTGTATACTGACTCCAGAACCTATAATATCACCCCCAAATTTAATCAGTAAGCATTTTCCTTTTTGCAACATAGCCAATTTTTAATTGTAAAGTATTCCCATCAGGTAAGTGTATGGTGATTTACACACCCATTTCCTAACTGTAGGACCAGTAAACCTTTTAGGGAACACATTTTCAGAGAGCTTTCTATGCATTTAAAATTTTCTTAGGATAGATTTCCTGAGGTGACTTTAGGAGATCAGTCCCTTTCCTGGGCAATTTATTTATCGCCAAGTTGTTCTGGCAGAGTTGTATCACCTGCAGTGTGAGCGTTTGAGTTTTTCCCACCGTCTGCAGTATTGGGTATTGTCAGTCTGTTAAAATGAAGCAAGCCCCTTTATTCTTTTTGGCATTTAGAGCAGGATGGCTCATTGTTGAACTTAGCAGGGTTCACACAGTAAAAGTTGTTTGCTGTCAGATTTTAAATGACAGAGAATTAGCCTTCATCCTGACAGTTTGTGCTCTGAGTTGAAACTTTGTGATGGCTGTGTTAAATAAATTGAGTTGCTGATTGTTAGCTTCTCCTGTCTTAATAGTAACTGAATGGAAATGTTGTTCAGGTGCTTTTGTGTTTTAGAAGTGTCTTTTATGTACATACAAATGAATAACCTGCCCTTTGGGAGCCTTGCAAATAGATTTGTGTCAGATTTCCAGTGATACGGCCTGGGAGGTGATTACAGTTATTTTTCTAATTTCATTTATTCAACAAATCAAAGTGATTTTTTATTTTTAATTGTAAGGAGACCATGATGTGTTTTGTTTTATTAATACGATGAGAAAATGTCCAGCTGCACAGTGTAGTCAAGGAATTGTTAGATTTAGATCCATTGATACTGAGCATAAGCTCTCTGTATCATGCCTATTTTGTGTTCATATGTAAAATACGTTTTACAAACAGCCGTCCTGCCTTTGGCAGTGCTGGGCACGCTCCTCCTGACAGGTGCAGAGTGGGAGCTTAGGGACCCTGACCGGCACTCATTTGGGTGTCTGGGGACCAGGGAAGGCATCTTATTTTTACAGACATTAAGGGGGTGTCATGCTAGAGAAACAAACAGAAGGAAGTATGAAGATTTAGGAACGTGAGACCATGCAGTGGGTCAGGGCTTAGGAGAACCACAGAGATCAAGACCACCATTCTAGGGCTAAGCCCCCTTTTCATCTTGTGTTTCTAGTGCACTATTTGCCTTTTGTTCTTTTTCTCTCAGAGAGCAGTTTGTAAATGTACAAAAGGAACGCAAAAACCTGATTTAGTGGACTTTAAAAAATGAACCATGCTGTGAAGGGAGTTACGTACCCTGGTACCCTGTTCAGACTCACGGCCTGAGATACAGCGGCCTGGGGAGGCTGTGGACTCCGGAGCATTCAGAGCCCAGGAGGAGGCTTTCTCCTTTTCTTTCCTTTTTTTTTTTGAGAGTCTTAATATGTTGTGTGTCCATGTAATCAAAATCTGAGATTATTATATTAAATGACTGTAAGAATATGTTATTAATGAGTTGTTTTGTATTTTAAGTTTTTATGTATATAAAAGTAGAAGTATTTTGTATTTAGTATAAAAAATCAAATTTATTGCTTAAAATTTTGGGTGATGGTAGCTTGTTTTAAGACTTTCAGGAAAATGCTATAGGGTGTTTACGGGATTGATCCCGAACTGAGAGGTGAACTTGGCCGTGCTCTACCACCCCTGGGCCGGGCGCGTGAGCATGCTGAGTCTCCGAGCCTCCCCGGACATCTGCTCCCTCTTCTGTAGAGCAGAGGGAGGTGGTCCTCTGCCGAGGACAGGTGGTCCTCGGGGCCCTGTCTTGCCGACATGGTCCTTGACCTTAATTCTGTGAGTAAAACGCCAAGACAGAGGGTGATACTTACTTGGGCATTTTCCCTTCCTCAGGACCCTGTTCCCAGCGGGTTTTCTGCAGGAGAAGTTTTGATCCCCTTAGCTGATGAATATGATCCCATGTTTCCTAACGATTATGAGAAAGTAGTGAAGCGCCAAAGAGAGGAGCGACAGAGGCAGCGGGAGCTGGAAAGACAGAAGGAAATAGAAGAGAGAGAAAAGTAAGGCCTCATGCAAGTGTGGAATGGGATTGTTTGAAATGTTTGCTCAGATGTCATGAGTGAACTTTAGTGCTGTCTGTGGACTGAGTGGGTTTTGTGGTTGGTCTGAACAGTCCTCAGGAGTCAGACTGTTGTTAAGAGTGTGTGGTTGTTATATCCCATCATAGAAACAAACTCCCGGAGTAAATTCATGTATAGATGCAGAAAACTTAGAACATACATTTTGAGTGAGTTTTTAGAAAAATAGCTTACAAACTGATGTTGAATAATAGGTTTTTTCTTTTTTTCCTGTGTTCTGACTCTACTAGAGTCATACTGCTTAAAATACTTAAAATGTTTTTCTCAGCTTTTACTATTTTTGAGTCAGATAGAGTTTTTAAGAACTCATAACATCTTTTATGTTTTTCGAAAGTATGGGTAACAGATTTATTTGCATTTCTTCTCTTAAAAATGCTGAGTATTAATTATTAAATGATTATATAAACATTAATATACTATTTCTCATTATTTACTGACTCATTTCACGAAGTGAAAGCATGTTCTAGAGAATCGAAATTATTTTATTAACTGTTACCTGTGTTGATTTGCTTTAAAGTTGAAAGAGGTAAATATGAAGGAAGGTTTTTTCTTGCTATTTATATGGATATACCTGGTTAAATTTGTTCAGTTTATCTTCTGGATTTTTCTCATTTGGGCCCTTGAGTTCACATCTCTGAGTTGTTCCATCTGTTATCACAGGAGGCGTAAAGACAGACATGAAGCTAGTGGGTTTTCCAGGCGACCCGATCCAGACTCTGATGAAGATGAAGATTATGAGCGAGAGAGGAGGAAAAGAAGTAATGCGTGAACATAAATGTCATGTTTTAGATGTGCAATTCTACCCTTTCCTTCTGTATTCAGTTTGACAATTAGTTCAGCTGACATTGATTTGGGTAGTTTTCTCTCTGGAATCTTAGCAAAAACCCACATTTGTATGGGGTTTAACTTTTCGTTGTGTTTTCACAGATAATCTCTCTAACATTTCCTTATTGGCCCTTTGAGCACACCTTAAACTACATGCCTGTGCTTGTCTGTCCGTAGCACAGCCATGCCTGCCCGTTCTCTGTCCATCTGCACTTGCATTGAGAACAGCACTGAGTGGAGAGTGCACTCTTGTCCAGAATCCTTGCCACCCACATGCACGACTGAGCCCCTGAATGCTGGCTTCTGGCAGTGTCGTAAGGAGGGCGGGGAGACAGGGTGTGAGCTCATGCTCGGTCAGGCCGCCTCCATCTCTGAAGCCTCACAGGCAGCATCGCAGTTGTGTGAGAGCAAGGTTCTTTCTTGGTGACTGCTAGATAGCTAAGCACTGTCCATTCTGAGAGAACGGCTTCATCACATGTGGTTGCTGCCTGTACACTGATTCTGGGGAATTTCTTCTGTGCAACATTGCATGCTGGTGCAGCATGGTTTTGTAATTAGTTTCTTTAATTTACATTTTATCATTTTTTGCAGTGTCTCATTGATGATTAAGTTATAATACATACGTTAGGGCTTTTTCCTGGTGAAAAATCCCTGTGTTCTCTGCTCATGTTGTCCTTCTGGTGGTCTGATAGCAAATGGAGTCTGCGTTGGTTTGTTTGTGTCCACCGTTCTCTGTCTAGGAAATGTGAACAAGAATGATGACAACACAAAGCAGACTGACCAGAAGTGCTCACACATCCAAGCAGTGATACCTACTTGTGTACTTTTAACCCTGGGTTCAGACACTGGACTCTTCAGGTGTTAGCGAGAGGCTGGAGTAGTGTGCCTGCCTGCCTCTTCCTTTGGGGTGGGCGTGCGATTCAGCGGGGCCTGGGCTGACTCGCTCTGCCCTCACTCAGCCCTTGCTCAGCGGAATGTCTCTTTTGCAGGTATGGGCGGAGCTGCCATTGCACCTCCCACGTCTCTTGTGGAGAAGGACAAAGAGTGTACGTACCTGTTTCTTCCCTCTTCTGTTCAGCTGCACGTCTTTAACCCAGTCTTGGGAAGTCTCAGCTGGAATCAGCCGGGCACCTGGGTGCAGGGAAGAGGCCCCAAACCCTCCTCACTCTAGCCATCGGCCAAGAGCACCTTCCAGCCCTTACGTTTCAGAAGTTTTTATGCCAGTCTCTAGGGCTTTTCTGCACCAAGATGCTTTTCTGTTTGTTAAAAATAATTCATTTTGTTTTCTCTAACATTTCATATTTTGAATTAGGTTAAAACAAATAGTAGCTCAGTTGGCAAGTTCTGTGCTCAGTGATCTCAGGTCAGTTCAGTCGCTAAGTCATGTCTGACTCTGCGACCCCATGGACTGCAGCATGCCAGGCCTCCCTGTCCATCACCAACTCCCGGAGTTTACCCAAACTCAGGTCCATTGAGTCAGTGATGCCATCCAGCCATCTCATCCTCTGTCGTCCCCTTCTCCTCCTGCCCTCAATCTTTCCCAGCATCAGGGTATTTTCCAGTGAGTCAGCTCTTCGCATGAGGTGGCCAAAGTATTGGAGTTTCAGCTTCAGCATCGATCTTCCAGTGAACACTCAGGACTGACCTCCTTTAGGCTGGACTGGTTGGATCTCCTTGCAGTCCCACACACTCAGCAGCTCTCAGTGATCTAGGAGCTGTTAACTTTGTGGCCCTCCACAAGGTGGCAGCATGTCCCCAAGTTAGATCCCTCAGTCACAGGTTGTGCGCCTTGACTCAGATTCCCAGAAGTCTTCTCCAGGGATCGGTTCTAGAATTGGGGGTTGGAACCGGACTTTGGTGAATCTCCTAGTTCATTTTCCTGCTCTCTCTGTTGGAGCATACCTAAACTATCCTGAGAAAATGTAACAGTCCTCAGAGTTTTTAAATACCTATTACACTATGAGTGTTACCTTTTTATAAAGAAGATGATACAGGAAAAAAAAAAGTTAATAATGAAAATACCTGACAGCCCATAAGCCCCAACTGAAACCAGTCTTTGGGGGTGGAGCCCAAGCATCTGGAATTTTCTGAGCTCCTTGCTGATGCTGTTGCACAGCTGGGGCTGCACTTCACTGAACTGGCATGTGGTCCCTGACCTTGGAGACCTTCGTTGTCTGCTGGGGTAAGGAGCACAAAAATTAAAATCCTGTTTCCTGTCCTCCAACAGTACCCCGAGACTTCCCTTATGAAGAGGATTCACGACCTCGCTCACAGTCTTCCAAAGCTGCTATCCCTCCCCCAGTGTATGAGGAACAAGACAGACCCCGATCCCCGACCGGCCCTGGCAACTCCTTCCTCGCCAACATGGGGTAATGGCCCGGGCACTTCCGCCTCAGCGGGTGCAGGGAGGGTGGGACTCGGGGGGCGGGGGTGGTGTGGTCAGCCCCTCCAGTGGATGCAGCGTGTTTGCAGATGAGGGCTTCAGCGGGTTTACAAGGAGTGCCTGGTGCGCCCAGTCACAGGGGATCAGGGCTTGAGTCACTGGGAGGGTATTGCAGCACGACCCTGTTAACGTTTTGTACAAAACGTAGAGCTTTCTGTCAGAAGCGTTGAGTGATTTGGATGCTGAACATTATATTCCCTAGGTAGGAACAGTTTCTGATTGTTATTTATATTTGTTTTCAGAACATTGGCAAATGAAATAGCTCGTACGAATTAGACCTGACTTATACTATGTCCAAAAGATGAATGGCATCCTTTTTTTCCTTGATAAAATGACCTTTGCTTTAAGGTCATGAGTCTATACCTTTGGTCTAAACACTTTTAGTCATTCTACCTATAATTAGAAATTTGTTTGCCAGTGTTTGAAAGTCAGTGTTAAGGTTGACTTCAGTTGGGGCTTGTGGATTTTTTTAGGACTTGCTGGATTTGGCATGTGTTTTGGTTAAAAGAGTGTTGTGTGTTGTTTACTGTGTTCCTCTCGTGCTCCGAGGGGGTGTGAGGGGAGCAGCATTGCAGCGAGGCCTTTAGAAGGACCGCACCTCTGGTGGGGAGGCTGTGCCTGCAGAGGTCTCTCTGGCCTGCCCTCGCCTGTGTGAGCACTTTGATTCTGCCTTCGCTCCTTCGGGGCTGGGCTGGTAGAGCCAAAGAGCGGGCTAGGGTTCGCATGGTGTCAGAGGATTTGGAGTTCTCACCTTGATACCTGTCCTCTCGACCTGTGCTGTTCTCTGGGGGCTCCTGGCCATTTAGGGCTCTTGAATTAATTGAACGTGAATAGAATTCAGCATGTATTTCTTTCCTTACGCTAGTCTCGAGTGCTCAGTAGCCACACAAAGCTCACTATACTGCCCTGGGTGGTGCCGACGGAGGATGTTCACTCATTGGAGAGATGTGCGTGGGGCCGCCCTGGAGTGTGTACTGCAGGGGCACAGGCGTGACATCACTGGGGGCTGGTTTTGGTTTTTTCTGCTAGTGAAACAAAGTGCCTTATTACTGGTAAGAAAAAGGTATTAAATCTTTATGCCTGAAGAAGGTACAGTATAGTACAGTTCATAAGTCTTCAGTCTTTTTAGCTCTGGAACAACTTGTTCAAATGAAATATTTAAGGAAATTACATATGTGAAATACTGTAGGTACAGTTCTGGTTGAAGCAGGGTTTTGGGGTTTAGGCCCTAAGAAGCAGTGGTCAGTGTGGGTACCCTTGAGGCCCCTCCCTGTGCAGTTTGAAAGCTATCACGAACTAGAGGAAGAGCAGTGGACTAAGAATTCAGGGTTGTGGCTTTCAATTTCAGTCTCACCGTTAATACCAACATGTGGTGGCTTGCTTTGCTCTCTCAGTCAGCCTTAAGCTAGGCAGCCACTATGGGCCCCAGTTTCTTCATTTCCATCTGTTAAATAGATGGTCCCTAAGCATCCTTCATTTATGAAGTCAGTCATTGGAAACTTCTATACTACTTAGAAAAATGCAGTCGTCTTCATTACATGAAACCATACTTAGTTTTTGACAGGCTTACTTAAACTGGTTATGAGCCTTGTAGCAGAGCATGCACACAGGAAGTCTGGTATTTTCTAACAGGCCCTGGGGAATTCTCACCAGAGGAACTAGTGTTTCCTTCACCTCAGGTATTCTAAGGGCATCCACTCTTTATCTTTCTCCTGAACATCCCACAACTTCCATCTCAACCCGTTAGTAGATATTTGGCATCATCAATACCCTTGTGGAATCTACATTCTGTCTTCCCAGAAGGAAATTGTGATGTGAAATCTAATCTCTGCTGTAGCTGATGACCCAAGTTCAGGGACCTTTCTCCTTTTCCTCCTCGCAGGGGCACGGTAGCACATAAAATCATGCAGAAGTACGGCTTCCGGGAAGGCCAGGGTCTCGGGAAGCATGAGCAGGGCCTGAGCACAGCGCTGTCGGTGGAGAAGACCAGCAAGCGGGGCGGCAAGATCATCGTGGGCGACGCCACCGAGAAAGGTGGGCCCCCCCTCAAGCAGGGCTCCTGGGGGTGTGGGCGGGGGCAGGCCATCCTGAATGAGAGAATTCCTCATCGTGATGCCTTCCAGCTCTGGTGGTGGAAACAGAATTCTGAGGCCCATCTTTACAAATACAAATAGTTCAGGACAGAGAGACAGAACGCCTGTGGGAGGAAAAGAAGATGAGAGGCTTTGGCAGAAATGAACAGGACTCCAGAAATCCTGTCATGCCTGCTTCTCCTTGGGAAAGAGCCTTGTTATACTGGTAGAACCGTTACTGTGTTTTTATAGCAATACAGAGCCATACACAGTATATCAGTGATTGTTTCTGCTGTATCTCTATCCTGTAAGGGTCCTCTGCTTTTTGCTTTTTTCTGCCCTTTCATCCTAATTTTCTTACTGACTGCTCTGTAAAACTAACGTTGTTTTACAGTCTTCTGGTAGACGATGCCTACGTGGTGTTTTATTTTCATTTGATTGTTACAGTCTGTTCTGTAGTGAGGACATACTGGAATGAGTGAAACATGATTTAGCATTTTAAGCAGCAGAACTGAGTAGTTTTGAATCAGTCTTAGCTGAATGCCTTTTCCTGAAGAAGGAAGAGAACTTTCCTGGCAGGCATGTTGATGTGGAGCTTGAGGAAGCAGCAGTGAGCCTCACAGGCTGGAACCAGAAACCAGCAGTTACCCCGGTGTGTGGGAATGTCTGACACTGTCAGCTCGTGGCTGGCTGCTGACCCGCTCGTTCACACTGCGCTCAGGATCTCTGACCACTGCCTGAGCCAAGGCTCGCTTCTGAGGGTGGTGATCACCGTGCCCTGTCGGCCCTTTAGGAAATGAACTAAGCAAAAATGCACCTCACTGAGGATGTTAAAAAGTCCTAGAAATTGTGGTAAAAATTATACCAAAGCAAAGTAATGCTTTCAGACAGATAAGGCTGCATCTTTGCTCAGAGACTGTGTAGATGCTGGCTCTAGGACATAGAGAGTGGGGATTGCTGTTGAAAGTAAATTGCTTGTTGTAACTTAGACTTGGTGCCCTCACACTTATCTCTGATGATGTTTTCTTACAGACGCAGCCAAGAAGTCGGATTCGAATCCATTAACTGAAATACTTAAGTGTCCTACCAAAGTGGTCCTACTCAGGGTAAGGAGCTGAAGGAGGAGCCCTGTTGCCGCTTTGAGTTGTGTGTCCCTCCCCCTTGCCCTGTCCCTGCATGCTGTCAGCCCCACTAATGATGGGATGGCTGAAGAGGACTGAAAGTGGTACTTGTGGGTAGACTCCCTGGAAGACTGGTTTTTAGATTCCTTTTCACTAGTGTTTCTTTGCTAAACATAATACTTAAGACTACAGTGATAAATTACTTTAAAATGTTTGAGATTGTCAGAAATTCAGCTTGGTTTATGTATTTTGGTGCTTGCCCAGTTGCTTTGGTAACTCTTGTTGAAGCCTAATGTATATTTTTTAGTTTTTAAAAAAAAACTAACCTACTTCAGGATATTTCAGGAATGAAAATTTTCTTTGGGTCATTTGGGTTTGGAAACATTTGCCATCATGGAAAAAAGTTACTTATACATCTCTTCTACATAGTTGTCAATTATACTAGATGCTGGAATCTATATATTTATTTTTGTTTATAGAACATGGTTGGTGCAGGAGAGGTGGATGAAGACTTGGAAGTAGAAACCAAGGAAGAGTGTGAAAAATATGGCAAAGTTGGAAAATGTGTGATATTTGAAGTAAGCGAGATTTCTTTGTTTATAACCCAAGTTATGATTGATAGGTTACAAAGCATTTTCTGTAAATAGAGGATGCATTGTAAGTAATATACTGTCTTACAATAGAAGGTGACGTGTGTTGGTTAGTTATACTGCTTTTACTCAGTTACTGCAATTTCAGATATTAGCATCAGAAGAACTTCAAATGTTATTTGGTGAAGAAATATTTCATTTTGTGACTGATGTTTAGACCTGATGACAGTGGACTCAGTAGTTTAGTGACAGGGGCGTCACATGTGCCTTTGGCGTCATTCTTTTGGCAAGTATTTTATTTAGTGCCTCCCACGTACCAGTACTGACTGCACTGGGGTTGGGGAGGTGCCTCCTCTGCTCTCGGTGATAGTTCAGCTGAAGAAACAACAGAACAAATGTGAAGTTAGAGAATATTCAGTTGCTGGACTCAGTAACATTGACTTATAAGTACAGGAATTTGAGAGAAGGATTAGATCAATACCGAATAGTTAGAGGAGGCTTTGTGAACAGTATCAGATGTGAGCGGAGCTTTGGACTGTGTGGGTAGGATTTGGGTAGGAGGGAACTGGCATTCACATAGGGTTACGGCTTCTGGAGATGGGTGGTGTGGGTGTGGTGGGGATTAGCGGCAGTCGTGCTTACACAGTGCAGTGGGGCCTAGAAAGCATAACGGAGGAACTCAGCCTGGTGTGACAGACAGTTCGTGTACAGATGTTTTATTTTAGTTCCTGCTCACCTCAGCTTCTCTTCCATGCTGGGTTGCGTCTGTTGATTGCATAATTATCTTTTTATGTGTCTGATGGCATAGGACCTGCAAAGGTCCTGCTTAGCTGCCTTTTCCTTACACTTAGCACATAGCCTGTCCAAAACAGACGTTAAGTGAATTTTGATGATGAGTAAATTACACTTACTGGAAAAGGAAATGGCAACCCATCCCAGTATTCTTGCCTGGCAAATCCCATGGACAGAGGAGCCTGGTGGGCTACAGTCCATGAGGTCACAAAGAGTTGGACACGACTGAGCGTGCACATGCACACACAGATTACACTAATATCCTTGGCATTTGACCACTACTTATCTGTAATTGGAATACTCACTCTGACAAAAATCATTGACATCTCTGATGACACCTTTACTTACTACACTCCATTTCTTTTCCAGATTCCTGGTGCCCCTGATGATGAAGCAGTACGAATATTTTTAGAATTCGAGAGGGTTGAGTCAGCAATTAAAGGTAAGTTGTACAGCTAATGATAAAGAATTAAAAAGTTGAACTTGTGATCTTAATATTATGAAGACATATTGTTGTAATGTCTCGTGGAATTCCCGCCTTAACTAACTGTCTTTTGTTTGCCTTTTAGCTGTTGTTGATCTGAACGGGAGGTATTTTGGTGGACGGGTGGTCAAAGCATGTTTCTACAATTTGGATAAATTCAGGGTCCTGGATTTGGCAGAACAAGTTTGATTTTAAAAACTAGAGCCTGAGTCATCTCCAGCGATCCTTCGGCAAGCTGCAGAGTGAGCAGAGGAGAACAAGGCATCAGGGGGGCCTTTCCTGGCTGTGGGTGCAGAGACTCTGTGAGGACTTCTAAGATATGTTGACTGATCCCTTTTTTATTTTGTGGTTTTTTAATATAGTATAAAAATCCTTTTAAAAAAACAAACAAAAAGCAATCTGTGTGCCTCTCTGGTTGTTTCTCTTTTTTATTACCACTTCTGAGGTGATTACATTTTTTGCTAGGATTTCATGATAATTCTCAAGTGCTTCAGTGATACAGCATTTCTTGCACTTAAAAAAAAAATCGGAAAGTTTTGGTGGGGATGTGTTCCCTTTTTCTTTCTTTTTTGATTTCTTTTAATAAAACCTGCAAGTTACTAAACTGTAGCTTCATAAATTCTATAATAAAGTATCATCTTGGCAGTCTGCCTAAGGTGAAACCCTCTGCTTTCTCTAACAGAGAAATTCTTATTGACTCCAGTCATAGAAAAAGCTCTTTACAACCTAAACTAAGGTTGAAGAATCTTGAGCCTACCATGACCTGTTTGGATGAATCATTTTCCGTTAAGCTAAGTCAGACTCGAGAGATTATGATGGATTTAGGAGTATTTGGGTATAGAAATCATGAATATAGCATTTGTTTTCAGAGATTGAAGCCTAGTCTTTAGCATAGCTCAGAACCTTATGGGTACATTGTAAATGTGTGCCCGATAATGTGGAAGTGGTGATTCCCTGGGGTCATGTTTCTACTGGCAAAATTTGCAGTCCTGTTAGTTCTCATATGTAATTTTTAAATTGATAAAATTCAGCCACATCAGCTACTTAAACTGTACTGCCAATTAATATAATTCTGGAATTGTGAAAAACTGTACCATCGAAGTACAGTGGTATATGTGGCCTAAATGTTTAGCAAGACTACAAGACAAAACAAATAATAATATTTGGCCCGAGCAGGAAGTGTTTCTAGAATCTGCCTGCCTATACTCTGCTCCTTGCTTGCCCGAATATTGCATGTGACCTAACCTGAAGCGGCGGCTGGGGCCATGCGCCGTGGTGTCTCTTCAGGTCCTTTCAACGTGACAGTGTATGTGACCCTGCGGGGGAGGAAAGTAGCCAGTGTTTCTTTGCATCCATGGACTTGGTTTGGAGACATAAGGAATATTTTGACCCTTTTTAAAAAAGGATTTTCTCATGTTTTTATTTAACATAAAATAAAAGAATAACATTTTCTCTTTTGTGGTATTATTTTACTGAGTTAAAGTGAATTAAGACTGCTTCTGAGAAGAAAGTGCACATACTCTATGAAATAAATATGAGTTTAAGAACAAAAGGTAAAAGAACTACATAATTAGACATTTTGTAGGACCTGAGAGTCAGCAGCCTGCCTCACACTTGAACAGGCCTACCGCACACTTGGCTCTGGACACCCAGGACGGTGTTGCGCTCGGGCTCACGGAGGCTGAGATGTGCTTGTGCTGGGTACTCATTATGACGGCTTAGTTTAATTTGTGTGAACCCTGAGGTCTGGGAAGTATACGTTCCAACCCCCTTTGACAGCTGCATTACTGTTGAGCTTTATGATAACATCATTGTTGAGGTGGCTTTTCCCAACATTCTCACCATCAACCAGAGAGATGGAAGTGCTTCACTAAGATTTCTATTAGCATGGGTAAAATTTAGTGAATATTCCCCCAATCTGTCTAATTGTTAAACTCTCAATGATTGCAGTGATCAGCTAGTGCATTACTTGCACTGAATTTCCTGTGTTAGAATAACTTGAAAATCTTATACAAGGTAGTGCTTGAGAAATGTGAAATTAATTTTTAATATTAATTAAAATTCAAATCAATGTCAATGGAAAATTTCCAGTGTAAGTTGAAAATGAATGAAGCTCCAGTATAAGTAGAAAGCCTCAGCGTCAGACATTTGTCTTCGCGGGCCTGCCTCTGATCTGAAAGCCCTTCCTGCCTTTGGGGGGTCCCCTGCGTTCACCTGCCTCCCTGAGATAGAGACTCTGAGCGTGCTCCCCCAGCCTGCCTGGCAGCCCCTCGAGGCAGGAGGATGCCCCTCGGCTCTTTCCGTCAGCCATCCTCATGCTTGTGTGGATAGGCCCAGTGTTGCTTAGCCTTGGGGGCAGAGATCTTTCTTGAGGCAGGGCCTCTTGTGTGTCAGGGCAGTCTTTGGAGCAGTTTGTAGCTGTGATTTGTGATTTATTTATGTAAAGCCTTCAGGCATGAATGGAGCTGGTCTGGAGATTGCATTTGCTATCTAGGTTTTGTTTTTTCCTAAGTGCTTTTTCTGCTTAAACCGGTCAGAGTGAATGCACTCACTTGTAACCAAGAACAAGTCGATACCTGGAACTGAAAGTGACAGATCTTAAAAGACGGAGGAGGGGCCTACTGTCCTAGGTTAGTTGGTGAAAAATTGATGAACCTAGTTATTTAAGTAGCAAAACATTTTGCCAAACTGTTAACTGCACTTGAGGGTCCCGACCGGACCAGTGATGACTAAAGGACAGGGAATCTGCTGGGTGTGGCTCTGCTGGTCATCTGTTGAGGCAGTTGTGGTGGTGCCAGGCCTCATGGAGTCACTCTGTGTTGACCAGGTGGCTCTGCTGAATACAGAAGTGAGTGATCATACCCACTTTTTAGGGTTGTCAGGAAGGTTAAGCAAGCCATACATGGGGAGCTGTAGAGCCCTGCACGAGAGCTGGACAGTCAGACTGAAGGAACTGATTTGAAAGCAGGGTGAAGAAGAAAGTTTGGCCTTGCCAAGAGAAGCTTTCCCAGACTCTGGCTTGCAGTCCCATGATTAAAGTCCTGCTGGTTTGGGAAAACCTACCAGAACAGCCTCAACCCAAGAGCCCAGCAGCTGGCAGCCTTAGCAGTTGAGACTGGAGAGTGTGGTCTTGCAAAATAGGGCTAAAGGCATTCTTTCCCACTTCAAGCGATGGTTTGAATTGCCCTGAGACACTGGCCACTGAGATGCAAGAGACTGGACAGCCCAGGATCAGCTGCTGTAAGACAGAGCACTTGGACAAGAGCTCGTCCAGGGAAGCCCTTTGTCGCTCAGGCGGGCCTGGGGTGTGAGGTCTCTCCTGGTCCTCTCCGGCCGTGGCCTGTTGGGTCTGTGTCCAGGGCAGCTGGTCTGGCTCTCTAGCGACAGCTGCAGCACAGAGGCTGCGTCTGCCCTGAGGAGAAGACGCCTCAGCCCGAGACTGCATTGAAGTGGACTGCAAAAGACGAGTCGTCTTCCTCAGCCCAGGGTGAGTATGGGAGGATGGACGTGTACTTTGTGGGGAGCCAGAAAGGTTGGCTGTGGCAGACACTATCCAGCCCAGCATTTGTTCCCAAGCTCCTCCTCGCATTCTTAGGCTTCTGTTTTAAAGGCCAAAAGACTGAACTAACATGGAACTAGGGGTGGCCCCGTGTTTGGCCAGTGAGCTGTAAGTGGCAGTTGAGGTAGTTTTAAAAATGCTTTTCACATTTCCAGTTAAACCAGGGCAGCCATTCAGTGAACTTGAGGCCAACATGCTAAGCATGGTAGGAAGGGGAGTCCTGGTCACAGGCAGTGAGGGGCTGCCACAGCCCTGGGTGCAGGTCTCGGGGCGGGGGGGGAAAGGGAGGGAAGCCCTGGACCCTTGGGCTCTCTGCTGCTTGCAGGCAGATTGACCTTTTGCTGATAGTCTGCGTCCCAAAATGTGTGTGTTACATTCAAAGGCTGGGGGAAATTACTTTGTAGACAATTAAAAACTATTGAGTATAAAACCTTGCAGACATACTTTCTTGTAGTCTGCCTTCTTTGTCATCCATACCTAAAGGAGAATTCAGTTCATTTTGTTTCAACAAGCATTTCTTTGTGAGTTGCTATGTATATATTGCTAATTGTTTTTAGCACTGAGAATGAAGAAAATGAACAAGGGAATAATACTTTCAAAGAGTTCATAGTTTATTTTAGAGAAGCAAAAGCAAGGTGAAAGGTGAAACAGGCTAATGTGAGAGACGTCCCTTGACTGAGCTCTGGGGTCAGTGGCACTTTATCTCCAGTCCCAGCGTCTGGCACGCACAAGGTAGACAATAAATGAGCAGTGAGTCCGCTGCCTGCGTGTAGAGTACTGAGGTCACAGATGACTGAGCAGGTCTGTTAGGCGTGGTTAGGTGCAGCGTGGCCATAAACACGAGGGGCTATGTGCTGGGGCCGAAGACAGAGGAGGCATTGCCCTGGGGAGAGGCGAGGGGGTTGCTTTCCAGGCAGAACTGCAGAGGAGGGAAGGAGGAGGGTCAGTGTGATCCCGCCTGTCTCGCTGTGGCCTGCTGACCCAAGGCTAGTTCTGATGGCACATCACTGCTCAAGAGTATCCCCCCACCCCCTGCTATGGTCTTTAGAATAAACTTTTCATTTTAGATGCACACTTTACTGTGAAAGGGAACTAAAAAGCCTCATGATGAAAGTGAAAGAGGAGAGTGAAAAAGTTGGCTTAAAGCTCAACATTCAGAAAACAAAGATCATGGCATCTGGTCCCATCTCTTCATGGGAAATAGTTGGGGAAACAGTGAAAACTGTCAGACTTTATTTTTTGGGACTCCAAAATCACTGTAGATGGTGATTGTAGCCATGAAATTAAAAGACACTTACTCCTTGGAAGGAAAGTTACAACCAACCTAGATAGCACATTAAATTAAGGCAGAGACATTACTTTGCCAACAAAGGTCCATCTAGTTACGGCTATGGTTTTTCCAGTAGTCATATATGGATGTGAGAGTTGGACTATAAAGAAAGCTGAGTGCTGAAAAATTGATGCTTTTGAACTGTGGTGTTGGAGAAGACTCTTGAGAGTCCCTTGCACTGCAAGGAGATCCAACCAGTCTATCCTAAAGGAGATCAGTCCTGGGTGTTCATTGGAAGGACTGATGCTGAAGCTGAAACTCCAATACTTTGGCCACCTCATGCGAAGAGTGGACTCATTGGAAAAGACCCTGATGCTGGGAGGGATTGGGGTCAGGAGGAGAAGGGGATGACAGAGGATGAGATGGCTGGACGGCATCACCAACTCGATGGACATGAGTTTGAGTAAACTTTGGGAGTTGGTGATGGACAGGGAAGCCTGGTGTGCTGCGATTCATGGGGTCACAAAGAGTCGGACACGACTGAGCAACTGAACTGAACTTGCTGTGACAGCAGTACAGAGTTCCCTTCTGCACTCCTCGCTTCTCCTGTTAATAATATCCTACCTCAATGTGGTATTTTTGTCACAATTTGTCACAATTTTGTCACAGTTTGTCACAATTAATGAGCTGATACAGACACATTAGCATATACTTGTAGAATGCATAGTATTAGCGTATTATGTACTCAGAGTTCTCTAGTTTTCAGCTGAAGTCCTTTTTCTGTTTTGGGATCCTGTTCAGGATTCCTCATTACATTTAATAGTTTTATCTTCTTAGGCTCCTCTTGGTTGTGACTATTCCTCAAACTCTGCTTGTTTTTTGATGATCTTGACAGTGTTGAGTACTGGTCAGGTGTTTCGCAGATCGACCCTCAAATGGGATTTGTTGAGTGTTTTTCCTCATGGTTAAGGCTGGGGTGATGTTTCAGGGAGAGGAAGGAAGGTGAAGTGTGTTCCTGTCACTTTGTATCGGGGTGCACACTGTGAACAGGACTTAGCCCTGATGATGTTGGCTTGATCACCTGGCTGAGATTGTGCTTGTCAGGCCTCCCTACTGTGAAGTGATTCCTTTCTCTCCTTTGCTCCTCTGTGCCCAGCCCACGCTTCAGGAGTAGGAGTATGTTCCACCTCCTTAGAGTGGGGTAGCTTTTTTGAGCTCTGCATGGAAGATTTTCTGTTACCTATGCAGCCATTTATATCAGTATGAGCACACGGATATTACACTCGGTTAGAATTCAGTAGTTCTTTGTGGTGTTGCTTGCATGGTTCAGGCTTGGCTATTGGAAGCTCTTGCGGTTGGCATCTGTAGCCCTTTGGCTTTGCCATCCCATTGCTGGATGGTGTTTGGTTTTGTTTCTTTAGCACTTCCTCACTTTCTGGAATGGCAAGATCTTACAGGCTCATCTTGCCTACTTCCTGCCCCAGTCCTAGAATCGACCATGGTTCCTTTATTACAGAGTGGGGTTAGGATCCATAATCTGGCCATCAGGTGGGCTTATTGCTGTTGGGATGTCATTGTGACTTGGCTCTCTCAGCTAATAGAGCAAGGAAGTATATGTGGGTGGATGTGTATTAAGGTGAGCACAAGTTCATGCTGATGTCTGATCTGATCTGGTCATTCTAGCCTCCTTCACTTGCTCAGCTCTAATCCCCAGTGCCATGGGGAGAAGCCCCCACTTCTGCCATCTACTTAGTGTTTCAATTCCAGCATACACATGCAGCACTTTGAGAATTGTTAATCCATGCCCCTGTGGGCAAGAGCCCTATCAACTGGAGTCCACTGCTCTGTGCACTGTGTATCATGCCCTTAGCCTGCAGACTCCATGTGTTTCTAAAGTTACCTAACACTTTCCCCACCCCAGCCTTTTTTTATGTATTTGTAATACATTTAGATTTATTTGCCACATTCTGCGTTTCAGCCCAGGATCCCCCAGCCTGTTAAATGAATTATTAAACATGTATATACATTAAGGCTTACTCTTTGGGCTGTAAAGTTTTATGGATTTTCACAAATGCTTAATGTTTTTTGTTCAGCATCACACTGTCATACAGAACAGTTTCACTGCCCTGAAAAACATGCCCTGTGCTGCACTTATTCAGATTTCTCCCCTCCCCGATCCCTGGCAGCTACTGCCCTATTTCTTGTCTCCTTACTTTTGCCGTTTCCAGAAGATCATGTCATGAAATCATATAGTGTGCAGCCTTTTCAGACTGGCCCTCCTTCAGGTAGCATTTCAGAGTCATCTGTGTCTTTCTGTTGCTGGATAGCTCATCTTTTATTCCGTTACCTGGATGTACCAGTTTGTTTATCCGTTCCCCTATTGAAGGACCTCTTCCAGGTCTGGGCGATTATGAATAAATAAATAATGGCATGAACGTTAGTGTGCAGGTTTTTCATGCACATAAGTTTGTATACTAGTTGGGGAAATGGCAGTGTGAAGCTGGATTGCATGGCAGGCTGTTCAGTTTTGCTTCTCCTGTGCTTGCACACTCTCCCTGTACTAACTACTTCTCTGACTCATATAAGCGTTCTCAAATTTCGCCCTTCTTCAGGGGAAAAACGTGAAACCCTTAAATTTTAACTCCCTCTGCTTCTCCCAGCACCCCTCCTCTTCCTTCTATTCACAGCAGGCTTCTCACAGGGTCACCTGCCTTCTGCTGCCACCTTCTTCCTTTTATCACCACCTCAGTTCAGCCCACACTCTGGGAACGGGGGCTGTGACTATTACAAAATAGACCTGTATTTTCACCAGGCTTCCTCTTGGCCACTCTGCTACAGATTGCTGTGTCCCACGTCTCATGGGATCTGCTCCGTCCTCTTTCTTGACCTTTTATGGCATCTGACACCGTTAACCACTCCTTCTTGAGGCCGGTGACCACTCTTCCTGTTAGTGTTTCCCTTTCTCTTACCCTTCATCCTCTTCCTAGGTGTTCTTAGTTCCTCTCCTGGCCTGTAGTTTCTTCTGTGGCCAAGACACATTTTTATCACCACCAGGCCTCATTTTGAAAAACTTAAGGTCTGTATCCAACTACCTGTTATGTGATCCCTTTCCATCTCAAACATGTGTCCTGAACTTTGCTCATTTTTCCCCTTTCAGGCTGGCCAGGGTCTCTAATTTGGGGAAAGCATGGGGCAAGTCAGAAACCTAGGCATCATCCTAGGTCCCTGCCTTCCTCTTGTACCCAGCCCAGTCTCACTGAGACCTGTCGATTCTGTTTCTCATCTCTCACGTTAACCTGGCGGAGTTCCTTGATCTCAGACCCTCATCATCTCTTGCCTGTAATAGACCCTGGTCTCCAGCTAGACTCCCTGCTCTAATCTGCTTCTCTGATCTCCCAAAGCAATGCCCCAGCTATTCATGTTACCCCCGTGTATTAGTCTGTGACTGTTCTCCTTAGCCACGTCTATACTCTGTAAGCGACTAAACTGGGGAGTTCACCGTACCCCATGCTTAGGCTTCCCCCGCCACACCTTCACCTTCAGTTTCAGCAGTAGAAACACTGGCTGGGTTTTTGCTTACAATGTTTCCTCTGCCTGGAGTACTGTACTTTTCCCCTAGTCTTCCATCAATTATCTTGCCCCTAGCGGATTGCTACTCATGCACCAGAGGCTTAGAATGGAAAACAACCCTCCTCCACTCTGTACCTCTCCTGCGGTCACTACTTTTAACTGTTTCAGCTGGTTGCTTCTGGCCTCTGACTCCGTGTTTCCAAATACACCCTCCTGAGGCTCTTTCCCCCGCCAGCCACACACACATTGCCCGCCTTCTTCATTCTTCTCTCCCTGAGCAGGTATCTAAGGCCAGTAGTCTGAACTCAGTCTCCACCTCCCTAATTCCCACTACAATTAGAGGAGTAAGTCCAGAAAGGATGACATTGGCCAAGGGGAGCGGGGGACCTGACACACGAGAGAGGGAGAGTCGTCCCCAGGATGAGGGGAAGGAAAGCTTGGTCCAGGAGCCGTGATGTGCAGACTGGCTGGAGAGCTCAGGCCCCCGGGAGCAGGAGGAGCAGGGCTCTCAGACCCGTGTCTCCCCGGGGAAAATGGAATGGACTTATTACAAACTTGACTCCATTCCAGGAAAAAGCTGACTCAGTTAAGTCCAGGAAAAGTTGTATAACAATGAAAATTAGTCACTGTATACGGTTTACTCCACTGAGAGCAATATACAGAATGTCTTAAAAATAGAAGTACTAATTTCTGACTTGTTTTTAATGTCTTATGACTAACTTGAAAGAATGAGCAAAGAGGGCTAGAAGGGGTGTTTGGAGGCTGGACTTTTTTGTTTTTTAGAAAGTCAGTGGAATACTAAAATTCTATCTCTGTCTTTCCCGTATTGGATCTTTTTCTTGATATCCTATTTCAGATGGAGCTTATTCTCTAGTGGTTTCCTGAGAAAAGAGACTGGGGAGATACATTTTTTTGAAGCTTTGCCTCTGAAAATATCTTTCTGTCATCATACTTTATTGGTAATTGACTATAGACTTCTTGATTAAAATCCATTTTCCCTCAGAATTTTGAAGACTCAAGGCACTGTTCTCTTCCTGTATTGCTGTTGAGAGAGGCAGTGTCATTCTCGATGATCTGTCTTCCTTCCCTGGAAGGTTTTGGAGCCGCTGTTCTGAAGTGTCATAACTTGACACTGTGTGTCTGATGTGCCTCGTTCACACATGTGCTGGGTGTCAGAGAGGGACTCTTTCAGTCTGGGATTCACATCCTTTGAGTTCATATCCTGGAAATTCTACATATCATTTTGCTTTGGTAATTCCCTCCCCGTCCTTAATTGGATCTCTTTCTGAACCTTGTATTAGTTTGTCCTGGAGCCTGTGTGGCTGCCAGTCTGCACCCCGCCTGCCCCAGACTGTGCAAAAAGTGTCCACACTGCCAACGTGCCCGGCATCAGTGGGCACAGAGTAGGCGCTCTAGTCTCTGTTTCATGAAGGAGTGACAACTTCTTTGAACTCTGAATGTTTCTGGTGTGACTTTTGGACAATTATTCTTGACTTTTTTCCCCTTTGTATCAGTAAGTTAAGGTTTGTGGTGTTTTAAGGGAATTGATAATGTGTATCAACCCAAAGGAAACTTTTTAAAAAATATTTTTGCTCCCTGTTCTAACTTCTGCCATCAGTAAAAGGGTTTATTTTTTTTTTTAACTTTTTATTTTTTTTTCTTTTGGAGTATAGTTGATTAACAGTGCTGTGATAGTTTGAGGTGTACAGCAAAATGATGCAGTTGTATCAGGTTGGCCAGAAAGTTTGTCTGGGTGTTTCCACAAGATATTATGGAAAAACCTGAATGAACTTTTGCCAACCCAGTACGTATGCGTGTGTCTATTGTTTTCCAGATTCTTTTCCCAATTAGATGGTTATATAACACTGAGCAGAGTTCCCTGTGCTATAATAGGTCCTCGTTGGTTATGTTTTAAGTATAGCAGTTGTACATGTCCATTCCCCTACTTCATCACCATAAATTCATTCTCTAAATCTGTGAGTCTGTTTCTGTTTTGTAAATAAGCTCATTTGCATAATGTAAAAGAGGGCTTCTATGCCTGAGGAGACACTCGAAGCCTGCATTGAGTGTAATGCATCAGAGGTATTAATGTACCTGAAGACTGAGAGACCAGTGCAGTCATCTGGTGTTGGAAAAAGAACTTGACACACACGTTCTTGTGGGTTGTTGCTGCTGCAGCAGGGAGCCTTGGCTTAGGCTGCCGGCAAGGGCTGTGTGTGCCTGTCAGGTTGACATCAGGAGGAGGAGCCACGAGCAAGGATCTCGCAGTTGGCACAGAAAGCGCCTCTAATGTGGCAGTTACCCAGCTCAGATTCTGGTCGTTCTGTTTTATTTTGGAGTTAGTATGGTTATGAACCTGAAGTTTGGGCATAGAAGACTTAGTTACCACAGCTCCTCTAGATGGGTCTGAACGCACTTCCCAGTTAGCACTCTGTGACTTGCGTCTGGGCTGGCCCAGAGGCTCCTCACCCAGAATGGATGGTTCAGGGAGAGGAGGACAGGAGCGGGCGCAGAGGGGCGAGGGCACAAGAGCGGGAGAGAACCTGTATGTTGGAGAGGGAGCTCTGAGTGACCTTACCAACTGAGCACCTGTCCTGCTCTGCCCTCCTTTCCTCTAAGGCCATCCTTCGGTATCCAAGGGGCATTGGTTCCAGGGCACACACACCCCCCTCGTACCTCCAGGATACCAAAGTCTGAGGAGACTCAAGTCTGTTATAAAAAGTGGCATAGAATTTGCAAATAACCTACCCACATGCTCCCATATACTTTAAATCATCTCCAGATTACTTATAATTCCTAATAATGTAAATGCTGTGTAGTTGCCAGCATGGGGCAAATTCAAGTTTTGCTTATTGGAACTTTTTTCTGGAAATTTTTTCAGATATTTTCACCTGTCGCTGGTTGAATCCACAGATGTGGAACCTGTGGATATGAACAGCCAACTGTCCTGCCTTTTTCAATCAGTGGTACAGAAAGCTGGCCACAGAGCACTGCTGAGTCTCGGTGGGAAGTGCAGGGAGGAAGTTCCGGGCAGAGTGAAGAGGAGCTGGTAACAAAACCTTCATCTCCTGTAAATCAGTGGGAACCATCAGCCGTGTGCCAGCAGAATTTCCCGTCCCTGAGTGAACAGTGATGTTGGCATGGAGATGAAAAAAACAGTGGTTCTGCAAGGTTAATACAGAGGGTTGGGCTAGGCCTTGTGTAACAAAGACAAAACATAACAGGAGCAACACTGGTTTCCTGGGGCTACCGTAGCAAAGGATGACAAACTGGGGGGCTGAAAACAGCAGACATTTTTTTCTCCCACAGTTCTGGAAGCTACAAGTCTTAAATCAAGGTGTCAACAGGGCTGAGCTCTCTCTGATGGCCTCTCCCTTTCTTCTGGCAGCTGTGGCCAATCATGCAGTTTCCTGACCTCCATCCTGCAGCGCTCTGTCTAGGTATCTCTTTCCTTACAAGGACACCAGTCATCTTGGATTTAGGGTCACTCAAATCTGGTTTGCTCTCATCTTGACTAATTGCATCTGCAAAGAGCCTATTTCCAAATAAGGTCACATTCTGAAGTTCTGGGTGGACATAAATTGGGGGGTACTGTTCACCCCAGTACAGTAGCTTAAATAAGGTAGAAATAAGATGTGTTTTTGTCTCTCATAGAAGAGTTCCAAGACAAGCAGTTTGAGGGGCCCAGATGAGAGTATCAGGAGCCCAGGGGCTACCTATCTGATCGCCCCACTGTGTTTAGCACATGCCTTCTACTCATGGTCTGTGAAGGCTGCCAAGTTCCAGCCATCGCATTTGCCTCCCACCTGCAGTAAGGAGAAAGAGGAGATGAAGAGTTTATGAGGCATGTGCCATCTGTTCTTTGAGAAACAATCCAGTATTTTGGTTTTTGTTGTAGCGGATGGAACTCTGTCAGATGCACAGTCAGCTGAAAGGAGGCTGGGGGTGTAGCCTTTTTTTAGACAGCTTTATGTCCTGCTAAACCTTGGAACTTCTTTTTCTGAGAAAAAGAGGCTTAATGGGTATTAAGTAGGCAACCAGCAATCTTCCACAGTCAGGGTGGCTTGTCTTTATTTCCCCATGATATGTAAGAAGTAGTTTCTTAAGTGTATCTCCAAAACCTACTGTGCTTATTAAATGATTTTCTAAATGTCTTGATGATATATTCCCTTAAAAAGTGATCTAGGTTCGTAGGAACCAGAGATGACTGAAGAACTCCAAAGATGACTTAAAAAAAATAAAAAGATGCAGGCTGTTGGTTACCTGAGACGCTCAAGGGAAGTGATGGTGCTTCAAGTCTGCCCCTTTGCAAGCACACAGCTGAACCTCCCGTCTCTGCCCAGGATGCCCTTGTCCACAGAGAGTGGCGCCCTCCCCTCCCACATCTGGGCGCCACGGAGTCTCCTCCTCCTCCTTCCAGATGCATTCTCCTTGCTCCCTCCTGTGGGGGCTTTTTTAAGCCCCTGAAGGCATGAAAAAAGTTAGGGTTTCTTGCAGTGATTTCTTAAGTCTGGATGTTATCAGATAACATGAAAGGGGAGACATGGCGGTTACTAAGAATAACATCCTTGGTCCCATAGAAAGCCTGAGGGAGGCTGGGAGAAGGATGGAGGAGGAGAATTGTCTCACTTCTGTTGCCTTGCTTGTCCCTGGTCCAGTGAGTCATCGTCTTCTCGATGATGCAGATCTCTGACTCACTTTGCTGGTCTCTGGTCAGTCTGTTCCCAGCATTCCTACTGAGGGGAGCCTCCTGTCCGTGAAAGTCGTGGTCCTCTGAAGCTTTTCCTCACAGTTGTCTTCTCTCTAGCTGTCACTGCCCACCCTCCCCACCCCGCACTGGGCTTCCCCAGTAGCTCTGCGGTAAAGAATCCTTGTGCAGTGCAGGAGCTGCGGGAGAGGTGGATTCAATCCCTGGGTGGGTCAGAAGATCCCCTAGAGGAGGAAGTGGTACCCCACTCCAGTATTCTTACCTGGGAAATCCCGTGGACAGAGGAGCCCGGCGGGCTACCGTCCATAGGGCAGCAGAGTGAAACATGACTGAATCGACTTAGCATGCACACATGTGCACACACACCCCCTTGTGAGGGAGCTGTAGGAAGGGCTTAGTCATGTCTCAGCTGGAATCGAGAGCTTGGTGTGGGTGGAGGGGTGACACGGGAGCTGGTCCCACGTATGGAGACAGCGCACGGGCACGTGGGCTGCCATCCGCAGGCTCCTGCCCTGAGCTCACCGGTCTCCTGCACTGCAGGCAGAGTCATTGCCGCTGAGCCACCAGGGAAGCCCTCTAGTCCAAGACTCCATTCCTTTCCTCGAGAGGAGAGCTGACAGTTTCTCTGACTGTCTGCACACTTCACAGTGGACAGTTGCTCAAGAAGGCTGGTGTATAATTTCCACATTTGCCACATCTCACCAGTTGTGTTAGTTTCATAACAATGACTATGCAGGACTAAAGGCGATGCTTTTTCCTCCAGGCGATCAGACAAATGCGTATTTTTCTGACAAAAATAATCCTTCCTCCTTGCATGTCCTCTTAGGTTTCCCACCAATCACCCACACGCCTCTCGCTCTGAATAGCTGGTCCCCTCCTACTAATGACAGCCCTTGGGGGCAGACCCAGAAGTTGTCTCCAGAGACTGAAATAACATTGCCAGCTGGGTGGTGCCACTACAGTGCTATTTGATGGCCCTTATCGAGTTTAATTATGTTGAAACATTTTGTCTTCTCAGGGCTCAGAGGGAAGAATAGGCTAGAGTAAGATGTTTAACTTCTTTTTGAAACAAGTCAACTTGAAAAGTATTGGGCGAGGCGGGGAAGAGTGATAGAACTTGATTTTCCCAGTGTTGGAAGATGCCATCTCTCTGCTTATTGGCAGAGAGGAGTCATTTAAGCCAAACTGCGTAGTTTGTTTGTTTATTGGGGCAGGTTGAAAAATGTATTCAGGGAAATCATATATCTTTATACCAGTTAGACTCTGAGTATTTCTGAAATGCTTACAGTTCTGTTCGGCAGTAACATAAGTTTAAAAAGTATATCAGCTGTCCCAAATCCACATTGAAAATGAGGGAACAAATACAGTTCTAAAATATGAAAACCATAATGCTGACAAACAGATAAAGGTATAATTAGCCTGAAAAACCCCAGAGCTTAGAAGAGTTTTTTTGTTTTGTTTTGTTTTTCCAGCTCTTAGATCCACATTAAAACAAAAAATCCCAAAGCACAAACCCTTTGCTAAAGCCACTGGAAGGCCATCATCTACGCCCAAACTTCAGTGTTTACTTGGCTCTTCGGTCTTCCCTGAAAGGCAGGTAGACTCCTTCCACCCAACAGAAGGGGATGAAGGCTTTAGTTCCACATCCTCATCTGTGTTCAGTTCTAAGTCCACTGACCAGACATGGGCTGCTCAGCGTCCTCTGTCAGACAGCAAAGATGTGGACACTGACTTAGCCTAGGAGAGAGCAAGTCAACTGTGAACTCCAAGCTGATCATGGGCATCAGTTCATTTTGAGTGAAGTGAAAGTTGCTCAGTCACGTCCAACTCTTTGTGACCTCATGGAATTCTCCAGACCAGAATACTGGAGTCGGTAGCCTTTCCCTTCTCCAGGGCATCTTCCCAACGCAGGGTTCAAATCCAGGTCTCCAGCATTGCAGGAGGATTCTTTATCAACTGAGCCACAAGAGAAGCCCATTTTAGTTCTTTTTAGTCAGATGTGTCAAAACCCTGGGTCAACAATCGGTGCTTGTTTAGAATCTTTGCTTTGAGTAAGTTCTCAGGACTGGGATAGGAAGAACCTTGAATATCCTACAGAGACTGCTTCCCCTCACGAACCTAAACAAGACTGAAAAGTCTCTGGATGCCCTCCTCCCACACTGGGGTCACACACTGTCCCCTGGCCTTCTCTTTTCTGCCTGCTCTACCCTAGGAGACACATTTTCTGCTTCCCCAGCAGCAAGCCTCAAGTCTGCCTCATGAGATGAAAGTAGGACTATGGTAGGCCCTCCAGGCAACGCTTTTGCTTTCCTGGTAAAAGGAGAAGGTGAGCTGGTGCAAGCCTGTGTCCCTGTTGTAGCTTGTACCACGTGGCCCCCGCGCCTGGAGAGGCAGCAGTGGCCGCACTGTGGGCAACGAGTTCACCTGCCATGGTTGACGGAACGGAGCCTGAGACTCATCACCAGCTCTGAACTGCTCACCTCTGGACTTCTTCCCGCAAAAGAGGAACCTTTTCTTGTTAAGTCCCAGTAGACCCAGGGACTAACTTACTTGCAGTTAGAAAAATCCCAGACTGGTACAGAGTTAGAGATCTGAAATTCATAGCTCCCTGGATTATTTTTTTTTTAATATAGAGTATAGGAGGTATTAGGAGGCCTGTCTCCCTTGGGCCAGAGGTAAGGTCACGCTACTTTTATTATGAAAAATGTAGTCTGTGGGGAAAGAACTTGGTCAGTGCACGGACTGTGAAAAACCAAAACAGGAGCGGCGGCTGCGCTTTGCTGGAGCGAGCAGCTGTGAGGAGATACCCCACGTCCAAGGTCAGAGAAACCCCAGTAAGACGGTAGGAGGGACAAATTCACGTTTAGAATCAAACCCCATTCCCGCCAGAGACGCTTAGAGGGCTCAAACACTCGGAGGGCTCACCTTGTGTGCACCAGGACCTAGGGACCCCACAGAGCCTGAGACAGAACTGTGTTTGAGCACCTCCTGTGGAGGTACGGGTCAGCTGTGGACTGCCACAGGGACAGGGGCTCTGGGTTCAGTAGACATGGGTATGGCGTAAGCCCTCTTGGAGGATAGAGCTTCCAGACCTTACACAGGACTGGGAAATAGACTCTTGAAGGGCACCAGGACCCAGGAGAAAGGAGCAGCGACCCCACAAGAGACTGACCCGGAGTTGCCTGTGAGTGTACAGGGGTCTCCAGCAGAAGCATGGGTTGGTGGTGGCCTGCTGCAGTGCTGGGGGCACTGAGTGTAACATTGCATGGGACCTTTTGAAGAAGGTCTTCATTATCATCATTCAGTTCAGTTCAGTTCAGTCGCTCACCTGTATCCGACTCTTTGCGACCTCATGAATTGCAGCACGCCAGGCCTCCCTGTCCATCACCAACTCCTGGAGTTTGCTCAAACTCATGCCCATCGAGTCGGTGATGCCATCCAGCCACCTCATCCTCTGTTGTCCCCTTCCCTTCCTGCCCCCAATCCTTCCCAGCACCAGGGTCTTTTCCAATGAGTCAACTCTTCGCATGAGGTGGCCAAAGTATTGGAGTTTCAGCTTCAGCATCAGTCCTTCCAATGAACACCCAGGACTGATCTCCTTTAAGATGGACTGGTTGGATCTTCCTTGCAGTCCAAGGGACTCTCAAGAGTCTTCTCCAACACCACAGTTCAAAAACATCAATTTTTCGGTGTTTAGCTTTCTTCACAGTCCGACTCTCACATCCATACATGACCACTGGAAAAAACCATAGCCTTGACTAGATGGACCTTTGTTGGCAGTAATGTCTCTGCTTTTTAATATGCTATCTAGATTGGTCATAACTTTCCTTCAAAGGAGTGTCTTTTAATTTCATGGCTGCAATCACCATCTGCAGTGATTTTGGAGCCCAGAAAAATAAAGTCTGACACTGTTTCCACTGTCTCCCCATCTATTTCCCATCAGGTGATGGGACCAGATGTCATGATCTTAGTTTTCTGAATGTCAAGCTTTAAGCCAACTTTTTCACTCTCCTCTTTCATCAAGAGGCTTTTTAGTTCTTCACTTTCTGCCATAAGGGTGGTGTCATCTGCATATCTGAGGTTATTGATATTTCTCCCAGCAATCTTGATTCCAGCTTGTGCTTCTTCCAGCCCAGCGTTTCTCATGATGTACTCTGCATATAAGTTAAATAAGCAGGGTGACAATACGCAGCCTTGACATACTCCTTTTCCTATTTGGAACCAGTCTGTTGCTCCATGTCCAGTTCTAACTCTTGATTCCTGAACTGCATACAGGTTTCTCAACCTCCACCATAGTTAGGCCCCAGGTAAACAGCAGGGAGGGAACTCAGCTCCACCCATCAACAGAAAACTGGATTAAAGATTTACTGAGCATGGCCCCGCCCATCAGAACAAGACCCAGTTTCCCCCTTAGTCAGTCTCTCCCATCAGGAAGCTTCCATAAGTCTCTTATCCTTCTCCATCAGAAAGCAGACAGAATGAAAACCACAATCTCAGAAAACTAACCAAACTAATCACACGGACCACAGCCTTGTCTAACTCAATGAAACTATGAGCCATGTAGGGCCACCAAAGACAGATGGGCCATGATGGAGAGTTCTGACAAAATGTGGTCCGCTGGAGAAAGGAATGGCAAACCACTTGAGTATTCTTGCCTTGAGAACCCCATGAACCGTATGAAAAGGCAAAAAGATAGGACACTGCAAGAGGAACTCCCCAGGTCGGTAGGTGCCCAATATGCTACTGGAGTAGAGTGGAGAGAAAACTCCAGAAAGAATGAAGGGATGGAGCCAAAGCAAAAACAACACACAGTTGTGGATGTGACTGGTGATAGAAGCAAGGTCCGATACTGTAAAGAGCAATATTGCATAGGAACCTGGAATGTTAGGTCCATGAATCAAGGCAAATTGGAAGTAGTCAAACAGGAGATAGCAAGAGTGAACATCAACATTTTAGGAATCAGTGAACTAAAATGGACTGGAATGGTGCATTTAACTCAGATAACCATTATGTCTATTACTGTGGGCAAGAATCCCTTAGAAGAAATGGAGTAGCCATCATAGTCAACAAAAGAGTCTGAAATGCAGTACTTGGATGCAATCTCAAAAACAACAGAATGATCTCTGTTCGTTTCCAAGGTAAACCATTCAATATCATGGTAATCCAAGTCTGTGCCCCAACCAGTTATGCTGGAGAAGCTGAAGTTGAACGGTTCTATGAAGACCTACAAGACCTAGACCTAACACCCAAAAAGATGTCCTTTTCTTTATAGGGGACTGGAATGCAAAAGTAGGAAGTCAAGAAACACCTGGAGTAACACGCAAATTGGCCTTGGAGTACAGAATGAAGCAGGGCAAAGGCTAATAGAGTTTTGCCAAGAGAATGCACTGGTCATAGCAAACACCCTCTTCAAACAACACAAGAGAAGACTCTACACATGGACATCACCAGATGGTCAACACCAAAGTCAGATTGATTATATTCTCTGCAGCTGAAGATGGAGAAGCTCTATAAAGTCAGCAAAAACAAGACCAGGAGCTGAGTGTGGCTCAGATGATGATATTGCCAAATTCAGACTTAAATTGAAAGTAGGGGAAACCACTAGACCATTCAGGTATGACCTAAATCAAATCCCTCATGATTATACAGTGGAAGTGAGAAATAGATTTAAGAGACTAGATCTGATAGAGTGCCTGATGAACTATGGACAGAGGTTCGTGACATTATACAGGAGACAGGGATCAAGACCATCCCCAAGAAAAAGAAATGCAAAAAAGCCAAATGGCTGTCTGAGGAGGCCTTACAAATAGCCATCAATAGAAGAGAAGCAAAAAGCAAAGGAGAAAGGGAAAGATACACATTTGAATGCCGAGTTCCAAAGAATAGCAAGGAGAGATAAGAAAGCCTTCCTCAGTGATCAACGCAAAGAAACAGAGAATAACAATAGAACGGGAAAGACTGGAGATCTCTTCAAGAACATTAGAGATACCAAGGGAACATTTCACGCAAATAGGAGCTTAATAAAGGACGGAAATGGTATGGACCTAACAGAAGCAGAAGATATTAAGAAGAGGTGACAAGGATACACAGGAGAACTATACAACAAAGATCTTCACGACCCAGATAATCACGATGGTGTGATCACTCGCCTAGAGCCAGACATCCTGGAATGTGAAGTCAAGCGGGCTTTAGGAAGCATCACTATGAACAAAGCTAGTGGAGGTGATGAAATTCCAATTGAGCTATTTCAAATCCTAAAAGATGATGCTGTGAAAATGCTGCACTCAGTATGCCAGCAAATTTGGAAAACTCAGCAGTGGCCACAGGACTGGAAAAGTCAGTTTTCATTCCAATCCCAAAGAAAGGCAATGCCAAAGAATGCTCAAACTACCACACAATTGCACTCATCTCTAATGCTAGTAAAGTAATGCTCAAAATTCTCCAAGTCAGGCTTCAACAGTATGTGAACTGTGAACTTCCAGATGTTCAAGCTGGTTTTAGAAAAGGCAGAGGAACCAGAGATCAAATTGCCAACATCCATTGGGGATCATTGAAAAAGCAAGAGAGTTCCAGAAAAACATCTATTTCTGCTTTTTTGACTATGCCTTTGAATGTGTTGATCACCACAAACTGTGAAAATTTCTAAAAGAGATGGAATACCAGAGCACCTGACCTGCCTCTTGAGAAACCTATATGCAGGTCAGGAAGCAACAGCTAGAACTGGACATGGAACAACAGACTGGTTCCAAATAGGAAAAGGAGTACGTCAAGGCTGTATGTTGTCACCCTACTTATTTAACTTATATGCAGAGTACATCATGAGAAATGCTGGGCTGGATGAAGTACAAGCTGGAATCAAGATTGCCGGGAGAAATATCAATAACCTCAGATATACAGATGACACCACCCTTAAGGCAGAAAGCAAAGAGGAACTAAAGAGCCTCTTGATGAAAGTGAAAGAGGAGAGTGAAAAAGTTGGCTTAAAGCTCAACATCCAGAAAACTAAGGTCATGGCATCTGGTCTCTCACTTCATGGCAAATAGATGGGGAAACAGTGGAAACAGTGGCACTCTTTATTTTTGGGGGGCTCCAAAATCACTGCAGATGGTGACTGCAGCCATCAAATTAAAAGACGCTTACTCCTTAGAAGAAAAGTTATCACGAACCTAGATATCGTATTAAAAAGCAGAGACATTACTTCGCCAACAAAATTCCATCTAGTCAAGGCTATGGTTTTTCCAGTAGTCATGTATGGATGTAGACTATAAAGACAGCTGAGTGCCAAAGAATTGATGTTTTTGAACTGTGGTGTTGGAGAAGACTCTTGAGAGTCCCTTGGACTGCAAGCAGATCAAACCAGTCCATCCTAAAGGAAATCAGTTCTGAATATTCATTGGAATCACAATGAATGTTGATGTAGAAGCTCAAACTCCAATACTTTGGCCACCTGATGGGAAGAGCTGACTCATTTGAAAAGACCATGATGCTGGGAAAGATTGAAGGCAGAAGGAGAAGAAGATGGCAGAGGATGAGATGGTTGGATGGCATCACTGACTCAATGGACATGAGTTTGAGTACACTCTGGGAGTTGCCCCTCCCTGATGGGCAGGGAGGCCTGGCATGCTGCAGTCCATGGGGTTGCAAAGTCAGACATGAGTGAGCGACTGAACTGAATTGAACTGAACTTAGGAGCTATTGTTTATTAAATTGAACTTTTATGTTTACTGAGCATTTTCCACATGCCATACATTGTGCGAGACCAGTGATACAGATGACAAAATATTTAGAGTCCAAGCCAGACAGAAATAAGAATCTATATTCAGCAAGGATAGCTTTGTGATTGGCTGACTCATTCCTTTAACAATGATTGTGCACCTACAGCGAACCAGGCTTTTGGCGCTAAAGATACAGAGATGAATGTCATAGCTATAAGCCTTTAGGAGCACAGTCTTCTAAATATTCATCCTTCATTCACCCAATAAATGTTCATTGGGCACCTGAATGGTACCAGGCAGGCTCAGACCTCAAGCTGAGGGGAAACAGTAAACAGGATTTCAGAGTCATTCTGCTTTTGAATAGGACCACAGGTGCCGGAAGTTACATTCAGGAAGGAATGAAACAAGGGGTAGGGGACCCAGCTGGAGGCATAGCATGAGTGGTCGGCTGTCCTTGCAAGGTGGCCAGGGGTCTCCAGAGACACTTGGGCCACAAGTCCCCTCCCTCTCAAGAGTTTTGCGTCTGGCCGGGCCGGTTCCCTCGGCCCGCATCCTTTTCTCTAGAGCCCGACTTCCTCTAGGCTGTTTACTGTGTGACCGCTGCCTGCGCCTCCGCCAGCCTGCCCACTGCCCTTGCCTCTAGTTACCTTGTGGCCCGAGGATCTTTATTAAGAGTGAAGTGTCCCCTAATAAGGAAAATGTACCCTTTTTCTCCAGAAGCGATTATGTGACTAATTGAAATCACTATGACTCCCATTTCCCCCTTCAGAGGCAGCCGTGTATTCTCAAACCGTAATGGGGTGGAAAGCCGCCACTTGGCCCGAGAGGTTTAGCCTGATTTCTGGGAAAGAGGCAGCCTGGCTACTCAGCCATAAATAGGTTATTAAGACAAAATACACCGAGACTGAATGGCCCCCGATTCCCGGCTGAGCTAACCCCCAGAGGATCATGACACCCCGCCAAGGACACTGACGGCAAGAGAGAGCCCAGCTCCCTGGAGGTTTGGGCCTCTGTTCTGTCTTGGTCTGGCCCAGGCACCAGGGCAAGCCATGTCCCCCACGCGGCCAGCTTTGTCATTCGCGAATGCTGGCCTCTGCTCGAATCAGAAACTTATCAGTGCAGTGAAAAAAACACATGAAAGCCCTTTGTAACATTAAATAAAAGCCTAGTTGTACTGACACAGGAGTGGCTTCCCAGCAGCAGACTGGTTACGCTCCGAGTCCTTTAGGACTCTGATGTTTTCAGTGGCTCCTTCCTCAAGGTAAACCCATCCCTGGGTCCCGCCGGCTTCAAAGGCCCGAGTTCAACTCTGAGCAGCTCAAAAAGGCCGATCACTGACTTTGGAGCCTCACTTTAGCTAGTCTTTACTTCTGAAGAAAGGGGTGACCGTCCCCGATGGAGCCGGTTGGCCTCGAGGCGCATGTTCCCAGCAGGCACAGCGGTAACTGCTCGCAAAGCTGCAGGCAGAGTTGAGCAAGAGATACAAAGGTGCTCGCCTGCCTTGGGGATGTTAATCAAGGGTTTGAAAAGGCTCTGTTCCCTAGAGACTAAATTCTGATTTCTGAAACTCCAGCTGGAAGAAGAGAGGATAACGGATGACGTTATCAACGTCATGGTCAAGCAGCAGAGGCAGGAGGAGTGCTCAGAGAGAAAAAGGAGGCCCCTCTGAGAATCAGCCATGGCCGGGCTGGGTCAGACTCATTTGCGAGGCCCTGGGGCAGCCTCACTGCGGGTAGTCCGCTCCCCCCATCCACATGCCGGTTCGGTTTAAGAGGTCACTCTCCGTGGTAGGCAGGATTCTCATCCTGCCCCCAAGACCCCTGGCGCTGCTGTACACCTCTGCAGTGATCCTGGCAAACATGAGTCTAGGTACTGCCGAGGAGGAGACTGCATATAGAATTAAGATCCTAAGCCAGCTGGCCTTAAGAGAGGGCAATTATCTGGGTGGGCCTGAGTCCTTAAGGTGGAGAGTTTTCTCCAGCTGGTCCCAGATGTCAGAGCTCAAAGCATGAGGAGGATTTGTGGTCTTGAAGATGGAGGGGCCACGTGGCAGGAACACAGGCAGCTTCTGGGAGCGGAGTGTGGCCCACGGACAGCCAGCGGGAAATGGGGACCTTGTTTTCGTAGCCGTGGGAACTGAATTCTGCCTCCAAGCAAGGGCCCAGAAGCGTGTTTGTCTCCAGAGCCACCTGGTGAGACCTGAGCACAGCTGACACCGCCGTTCAACCTCGGGAGACCCTGAGCAGAGAGCCCAGGCCCGCTGTGTGACCTCTGACCCACAGAACTGTGGCCCAGTAGATGGGCAGTGATAAGGCCCTGGGTTTGTCAGCGCTTGGGCCACCCGGCCGTTGGACAGTTCCAGTCACCAGGGTAACCGGCGGTGATCACACGGCCAAGTCAGTTTGGGAGTCTTCTCATTTAGCGAGCTCTCCAGTACCTATAATTAGGTTTTGACTTTTTAAGCCTTTTCATTTTTAATTAATTTCAGACTCACAAAAAAGTTGTACACAGTACACAGCATTCTCAAAAACCCTTCACTCCAACCCCCCAACTGTTGCATAAATACAGCATGGTTATTAAAGTCTGGAAGTGAACACATTCCCCCAGCTGTCCTGCTGGCGTCCCCTTTGTGGTCCATTTGCGGTGCAGGAACCTGTTAGCCCTCTTTCATCTGGAACACCTCCTCAGTCTTTGTCTCCGTGAGGTTGATGTATTTGAAGAAGTACCAACTAGTTATTTTGTAGAATGCCCCTTATTTTAGGTGCCCGTTGTTTCCTCGAGATTAAATTCAGAGTACGGATTTTTGGCAAGAGCATCGAAGATGTGACGCTGTGTCCTTCTCAGCGCACTGTGTCAAGAGGCCCAATTTGGTCCCTCACGGAAGGCGTTCACGTTGGTCCCTTGGCCAAAGCAGCTGCCTGGTTTCTCCATTGTAAAGCTGCCTTCTCCCCCATTGTCATGAATAAACCTTGTGGGAAAGACTGTGAGCCTGTCGGTATCCTGTTTCTCACCGTATTTTTGCTCACTGACTTTAACAACCACCGCAAACTGACTCAGTTATACACATATACTCTCTTTCCTATTCTTTTCCATTATGGTTCATCACAGGATATTGAATATAGTTCCCTGTGTTCTACAGTAGGACCTTGTTGTTTATCCATCCTATAAATAATAGTTTGCATCCACTGACCCAAGACTCCCAATCCATCCCTCCCCTAACCCCGTACCCCTTAGCAGACACAAGTCTGTTCTCAAGATCTGTGATACTGTTTCTGTTTTGTAGATATGTATCATATTTTAGCTTCCACATATAATATCACATCACACAGTATTTGTCTTTTTTTCTGACTTACTTCACTTAGTGTGATAATCTCTAGGTTCATCAACGTAGCTGCAAATGGCATGATTTCACTCTTTTCATGGCTGAGTAATATTGTATATGTGTACCACATCTTCTTTATCCGTTCATCTGTTGATGGACATTTGTTGTTTCCATGCATGTATTGGCTATTTCCATAGAACTACACTTAATGGTCATGCTCTGATACTATGGATCATTGACCCTTTCATCGTCACACACAGACACACACTTACCTTTTGGTAAAATGCAGTCAAGGGGAGCTCATCTGCCCGCAGCTGGATTCTTCTTGCTACACTTGACCCCCCTGAACCTCAGACCCCACGTTCCCTGGGCTAGCCACGTGCCCCCACTCCATGCCTCCCCAGGCGCTCCCATCACTCACCTCCTCTGCAGGGACCCTTCCCACTCAACGACCCTGGAAGGAGCCTGTCTCCGCTTTCAGATCTATTATTAATGTTACTAATAACTATTAATACCTCTTACTGGGCACTTGTGCTCCAGGCAAACATGAGTTCGAATCCTTACAAGCAACCCACGAAGGAGGCAGCTTCCCCATTTATGGACCAAACACGGAGGCTCCAAGGGGGCTGTCACCCAGCTTAGGAAGCACGAAGTGGGGATTCTCACTCTTCAGCTCTGCTCTTTGCATCCGCCCTCCCCTGTGGGGACTGTGGGTCTGCAGACACCCAGGAGCCGGGAAGAATGAGGGGGCGGCCAGGCTGTGGGAGCCAGCGCAGTGGGGACAGCCCCTGGACACTCCTCCTGGGGAGTCTGGTGGACTGTGAGATCTCTTCCTATTTGAGTGTTCCTGTCCCTATGAGAGGACACGAAAGCCTTCTGCGTATGAATCAGAAAAGAAATCTGGGTGGGGACCCTTTTCTTCCTGCAGAGAGAAAACCAGAGGCTGTGCCCTGGGCATTTCCTGCCAAGAGCCTGGGCACAGGGCACCAAAGCCAGGAGAAGGCAGCTCATGTCCTGGGGAAACAGAGCCCGAGATTCTGATCTGGCTCCTCCAGTCCCCTGCCTCGCATCTAAGCTTTCCTCTTGGTTCTCTAAGCGCAGTCTGAACCAGGAGAACCGGCAGCATCCTTATAACCTGGGCTTCTTGCCAGATGGGGCAGTTACTGGGCCCCACCCCAGACTGAATCAGAAACAAGGGCTGAGGCCCAGCGATCTGTGTGAGCAGCCCTCCTGCCTCCTCTCCTCGCCTGCCTGCGAGCTGAGTGCCTCTGGCCTCAGGACCTCAGATGATTCCGCTGATGGTGACCATCCTAAACTGTTGATCAGCTAGGGCCTAGGGGAGGCCCTGAAGTTTCCTCACAGTTCTAGAAATTAGGGTAGGTTTTAAAAATGTCACTTCGATGCACCAAGAGCTCCTTAGCAGAGAAGAAGTGTTGAATCAATACTCCATTAGACTGAAGACAAAAATGTCAGCTGACACAATTGAAATTTGCTGAACACTGATGATATGACTTAGTTTATGACTCATGTTACATTGGTGACAGGACCTGGGAACGTATTCTCAATTTCAAATTGCTCCCGACCTTTCCTCCACATCTGTAAACCAGAGGACCGTGACCCACCACCCCAGCGCATTCCCCACCAGCACTGCCTGTGATAAGTTATGACCCACCACCCCAGCGCATTCCCCACCAGCACTGCCTGTGATAAGTTAGTGCTTCAGCAAATCCCACTGTCCATGACACTCTTACCTCTTGTGGGAACTTGCCTGGGCTATTTCCTCCCTTCTGCAAGGGACAAGCAGAAGCACTCTGTTATTAGATGTTGACATCAATCCTTGTTGGCTGCCTCTGACTGGTGGTGAAAGAACAAATGTTCTCAGGCTTGTTAAACAGACACCACAAAAATCAGAGAGGGCTGCTCTCTGAACATGGGAGGGAAACCAGACTGTAAGGAGTCCTGTTTCCTACGCTGCATTATACTCAAAGTGGACAGATCAGGCTGCATGAATCTGAACTGGTTTTACTCAGCCCTTCTGGTACCAAATGTGTAGGTTTTCCACACCAACAGCCAGTTGTCCCACTGGATGTCCTGAAGTTCAACTCAGCTCTGAAACTACCCGGGTTTAGCCCATATCCCAGGGGTTACGGGATTAGTCCCTCAAGACTGCCCCATTTCAGATGTCCGTCACAAGTACTGCCCAGGGTACCATTTTCTGTTGAGTTTGGCTGCAAAGTGGGGTTCCTCCAACCCCATCCTTTCAGGTTTGATAACTGGCTAGACAAGCTCACAGGAGCCAGGAAAGTATTTACTTCACTGGCTACTATGGTGGCTCAGATACTAAAGAAACTTGCCTGCAATGCAGGAGATGCAGGTTCAATCCCTGGGTCAGGAGGAGCCCCTGGAGAAGGGGATGGCTACCCACCCCAGTATTCTTGCTTGGAGAATTCCATGAACAGAGGAGTTTGGTGGGCTATAATCCACGAGGTTACAGACTCGGACATGACTGAGCAACTAACGATAACATAGAGGATGTAAGTCAGGAGCAGCTACACAGAGGAGATGCAGGGGGCAGGTGAGAGGGAAGGGGGGCAGAGAACCTCCAGGTCTCCTTGGGTGCCTCAACCTCCCAGCACCTCCACATGCCCACCATCCAGAAGCTCTCCCAACCCTGCCATGGTGGGGTTTTTGACTGAGGTTTCGTTTTGGAGGTATGATTAATTAAATCATTGCCCATTGGTGATTGAGCTCCATGTCCAGTCCTCTAATCATGCTGGGTCTTTCTGACCACCCGCTCCTATCCTGAAACTATTGAGGGGCTCCTGGCCACCGCTCTTCTCACTAGCATACAGAAGATCACCCCAGTGATTTCAAAGGTTTTAGGAGCTGTGTGCCAAGAACCGGTACAAAGACCAAAGATTCCTTACTGTATTTCACAGTCAGTCACTCAAGTCCATAGAGCAGTAAAGGTGCCAACCAGAAGGACAAAAGGGCTGTCATCGCAAAGTGCACGTCCTCTGGCTTCGGTGACTCAGAGCAGTCTGCATCTGTGATGTGCGGTCCTGTGCACTTTATCTGGCCTTAGATAAAATGTGCCTTCCGTGGCAGCTCAGACCATGGAGTAAAGTGCACGGCCACCAGGCATTATGCTCACAGCGGGAAAAGGGCAGAGGGAGCTGAGCGTGGAATTGAATCTGGGGCTCCCCCAGCTGTCCTTCACTTCCTGCTCCAGGGGGCAGACTGAAGCCCACACTCACCAGGGCTCACTAGCCAGCTCTCCAGCGGGGTCCATGTAACAGTGTCTTTCCAAAAGGCTCCACCAGGGCCCTTGACAGTCTGACCCAATGGCCACTTCCTTCTTTCAAAACAGGGTGCGGTGGGGCTGGGGGCGGGGGTGGGGGTGAGGAGGTAGTCAGGACTATTAACCAGTAATGGTTCTGATTCTGATTAAGAAAAAAATTTTAGAAACCAAACTATGGGCTTTGATTTTTCCAGCTCACCTGGTTGGTAGTTTTCACTACATAGAAATGCCAATTACTATTTGCATGGATGCTTTAAATATTAGATCAGGAGATTGTGCTAACATCTTCAAACTGTAACGTGAAATAGCACTTGTCACAGGAATTAACTCCTACTTGACTGGAAGGATGACCTGCCTTTGAGGCTTTTTGAGTCCATCATATTATAAAGCATTTTCTCAGGTGCTGGTCTCGCAAGCAAACCAGTAACTTGAGGGGCGACGCCCCTCCTCCATTTCTCTGGGTTACAGTTCCCTAAGTCCCACTACCATCATTATTTTTTTAACATACTTATTGAGCTGTGCGTGTGGCTGCTCCCTCCAGCCCTCATTTAATTTCAAATCAGTTCAGCCAGCGTTGGAGCCATCTCCTGGGTCTGAGGACAAAAAGATTAAAATGGAATAAAGTTCTCCCAACACTTCCAGGGATGAAGCGCTCCCAGCAGCCCGAAGGCTTTGATAAGGGAGTAGATTTTTGTTCCGGATCAGGAGTTTCCGCTCAGATGCGTCAGGAGAGGCAGGCCAGGCGTCGGGGAGCTCGGGACCCAGACCCTAGCAGTGGCTGGGAGACCGCCGGCGCTGGCCGGCCGGCCGGGGGAGCAAGGGTTAAACGGTTTCCGTGAGGCCCGCCCCGGGGCCGCGCTTCCCGCTCCGCCGCGGTTCCTCCCTCCGCCGGTGACGCGCCGGCCTTTGCCCAAATATGTCCCTTTCCCCTCCCTCGCCCGACACCCGGCGCCCGCAGGCGCCCCCGAGCCACGGGGCTGGCACTCGGACGTCGCTCGGCCTCAGTGTCCCGGGAGCACTTTTCCGCAATGCCCTTCCGAAAAGGTAGGCGGGGTCCCCGCGGAGCGCGCCCCGGCCGGGGTGGGAGACCTGAGCGGCCAGGTGCCCGGGGAGGCCGGTAGGGCGCGGGGAGCCGGGCGCCGCGGTGTGCCCGCCGGCCCCGCACTGCCCCTCTCCTTCCGTGCGGCCCCTCCGACCCCGCGTCGCCGCCTCCGGCCACCCGGTGGGCTGATCCCCACGTGCCCGAGCCGGTGCGCAGCGCGCACGGCAAAGGCCGCGCGCAGAGCGTGGGTCGCGGTACTTGGACAAACCCGGATCGCGCCGCGGCAAGTTCTGAGATGCAGGTGGAATCGGGCTCTCCCCGCGGGCTGAAGATTTGGGAGGGGAGTGTTCTATGGCGGCCAGAAGTGGCGAGAGGTTGGGAGCGTGGGGTCTCGGCGGCGCGCTCGGGTTGCGGTCCGAGCCTCCCGGAGAGACGGGCGGGGGAGCACGCAGGTGTGGAAGCAGATCCGAGTGGGAGTCCTGCCTCCGGCCTTTTCTACCTCCCCTCTGACTCTCGGGAAGTCGTTTAGCCTACCGGAGTCTCGGTTTCTTCATCCGCAATACGAGCGCGTCAGCTGGGACGTGTGGGACGAGTGAGAGGCGCGCGGGGCAGCCGGCAGAGGAGCGGCCCGCCTACCAGGCAAGACCTGCCTCCCTGTGCCCGGCAGCCTGCACCGAGCTTCCCACCCGGCCCACCTGCAGGCCCTGCTCCCCTGCAGAAAAGCCCCAGCTACTCCCGTGGCCCATTTTCCTGGCGGGGTGATGGAGGCCTTGCTGTGCCCCGGGCACTCCAGAGGTGGGCCAGGACGCTCCATCCTCAGGTCGGAGCCCAGGATGGATGGAGGAGGCTCGGTTTACTTTCCAAACAGAGCCGTCTGATTGACTCCTGCTTTTTCTATTTCTGTTGGCAAGGGCTCGGGGACCCACTGTCACTCGGACCCAAGGCTTCCCCACCCCTGCCTGGGTACCAGTGACCCATGCCAGCGACGCCCCCTCGAACACCTGGGGACTGGGGACGGGCTGCGTGGCTTCCTCCCTCTGCCTCCACCCACCTTTCTGGCGTCTCTACACTTCTCTCGTCATCCCAGTTCATCGTCAGATTAATGCTAGGGTTGCCCCGATTACCCTACTGGCCTTTGTCCCTTAAACGGAGGTTGCTATGGTGCCACTGTGAGGTCCTGGTTGTGAAGGGACGTGGTCTGCACTCCCGGCCTGTAGGGATGTTGAGAAGGCAGGTGACAGCTCAGTGTGGGGACTGAGGGTTCTGTCAGGTCCTCGGCTGATGATGTGTGGTCCCAAAGTGACCGGCTTCAATGGCTCCATTATTCCGTATGTAACGGGGCTGCCATGTCTTGGACACTCCCCGGAGTCCCCACCTGACCTCGTGTAGCTGCAGTGTGAATGGTCATTTATCTACTGCGTCCATGGGTCTCTGGAGGCAGACTCCTGGGAGGCACAGCCACTGCTCACTCGGAGGGAGCCCGTCTTGCGCAGGAGGAGTAGGTCCCTGGGCGTCTGAGCCGATGTTCACCTGTGGAGGTTTCCCTCTCTGACAGCCTCATTAAGTCACACACAGCAGACCTTGGTCCTCACGCTGCCCACCATGTTTTGACTTTTCTCCGTAGTCTGAAGAGAAGAACATTGCTGCCTTGACAGGCGAACCCTGCCTCTCTGTTCCATGAATACTGATTCCTGAAGGGTCCAGAGTGTGAGAAACGGGCCTTGTGGCTTTTTCGGAAGGTTTGCTGTGAGTCAGGGAGGGGCTTGGGCAGGCTTGCGGTCCAAGCAGAACTTCCCCACTTGACTGGGTTGGGACCTCCTGTTGAGAAATAAACGCAGTGAGTGGAAATTAGGGTGAGACCAGGTACGTGCAGTCCAGTTCGGTGATGAGACAGCATCGGGACCTGCCAGGAGGTGGAGAGGTCAGCCTGTGAGAGGGGCTGCAGCACTCCATCCCTGGAACAATCCCACTGCTAGAGACTTCTATACATATAGATATACACAGAATATATGCACAGTATATATACTGAGACTTCAGTGTACATATATATACTCTTTTATACTTTAAAGGGGGGAGCCCTTTAAAAAGCCCTTTAAAGTATAAAGTATAAAGTTTAAAGGGGTGGCTCAGCTGGTAAAGAGTCTGCCCGCAATGCCGGAGATCTGAGTTCAATCCCTGGGTCTGGAAGATCCCCTGGAGAAGGAAATGGCAACCCCCTCCAGTATTCTGGCCTGGAAAATTCCATAGATGGAGGAGCCTGGCAGGCTATAGCCCATAGGGTCGCAAAGAGTCGGACATGACTGAGCATCTTCACTCACTCATACTTTAAAGAATTTGAATCTGAATCTATTAAGTATTTTTTAAAAATAACTAAAAAAATGGGAAATGAAAAGACTTTGCTTCTCTCCCTGCAAAACGACGAAAAGCCAGATGGAGGACTCCTTTGTGGCTCACACCCAGAAGGCTAACTGACCGCTGTGTCTCCTAGGCTGTGTTTCTGTGTCTTGCGAGACAGATTCCGAGACCAGCTGGGTCAGGGCCTGGCAGGAAGCACTCAGCCCGCTCACTCCAGGCAAGCTGAGAAGAGCTTAGTGAAGGGCCCATTACAAAGGTCCGGGGTAGGGGAGGGGAAAACCACAGTGGGTATTACAGAAGCCCTAGCAGTCCCACCCCAGGCCGGGGGTAGCTGAAGGTCCAGTGGTCACTGGAGCCGGTGGCTGGATGGGGCCTGCCCCTCTCTGGAGGATGCTGGTGGCTCGTGACCTCGCAGAGACCGCTTGCCGCTCCCTTCCTCTGACCCTAGGGTGTTGGCAGCGGAGGGCCAGGAAGCTCGTGGTGTGCGAGTGGGTCAGCTTGTGGGGACCCGAACCTGCTGGGACCTGGCCTTGCCCTTCATGGCAGTGGGCCTGGGGCGACAAACAGATCGCCACTCAGGCTTTGGTTCTCAGCCTGTGCCTTGCCTCTGGAGGGCCTCAATCGATGGCACTGAATGTAATGAGGACAGGGTTCCGTGACTGCACACCACTTGCTTGCTTGCTCATTCATTTGCTCCTTCACTCATTCATTCTTCAGATCGAGCGTCTGCTGTGCGCCAGGCACGCTGGAGGTTCTCTACCTGTAGTCACACCCCCCGGGTGTGATCCACCTGCTGTGATGACAGCAGCAGGAACCATGTAGCCCAAAAGGGGTGAACGGTGGGGCTGGGGTGGTGGGCAGAAACCTTCGATGACCTTCCCCGCCAGCCGAGGGGATGACATGCCAGCACCATGTTCATGCTATTCACATGTTCACCATGCTCACACCCTCCCTCTCTCCTTGGTGGTTCCAGGGTGCTGGTGGCTGTGTGTGGGGGGAGGGGAACAGAGTGGGACCCTTGGTTGAACTGCTGGAATCTTGAGATGGGCTAGAGTGAGAATGAAACATCCTGATGTGGACCATCAGGGAAAATCGTGAGAACAAAGGGGGCAGCAAAAACTTATGTGGGAACCCAGGGGGAAGGCGGCGAATCGGGTGATTAAATCTGTGAACCTGGCACGTCCCCCTCTGGAGGACTTTGAAACCAGGCTGGATGGTGATTTTCAAGGGGGTGGAGGGGTGCTCCGTTCCGAGTCTGGGGCTTGGACCAAATTCTTGGGACACTTCCAGGTGGAGGAGCTGAAAAAAATATCTTTAGATGGTGGAGTCCTAGGTGTTCCTGCATGTCCCACCTTCAGAAGGGATGGGGAGAGGGATGAGGTTCTCATAATAAATAACCATGAGAAACCAAACTCACCCTTAGGGAGCACCTTCCAGTCCGGGGGTGAGAGCTCTGCATGTGTGCACTTACCCTCTCAACCACCCCGGGGCTGTTACGTCCACTGCAAGGGTGAAGGAGTGAGGCTCTGTATGCAGCGGTCAGCTCTGGGGCAGAGCAGAACCGGACGGATGCTTTGCCTTTCCAACTCGGCCTGCGATGATAGGCTAGGTGGGGATGTGGTACTTTGTGCGTCAGGCTGAGACTGCGCAGCCTGAAAAGTCTGCAGTTATGGACCAGCAGCGTTTTCCACGTTAGACAAGAGCAGAGAGAAACTCAGATGCCTGAATCTTCTGAGTCCCTGAGGGAGGCCCGAGGAGGGCATGGGGCTGCACGTGGAGACAAGTCGTGTTCCCGTCTCTCCCGTGGCCCTGAGGTCACACCTGTCAGGGGCAGGACTCAGTGCCCTGGTTCAGTCAGATGATTTGCTGCAGCTGCCCAGGGACCTGCCCTGTCCCCTGCCGGGAGTGGAGGCACAAACCAGTGCCTCCATCACAGGAGAGGAGGCACCTGAGGGGTTCCCACCAGTGAGCTGCTGGCAGTGGGTTTTTGGACCCCAACTCGGGCTCTCTCCTTCCTTTCTCTCCCAGTAGGATTGCAAAGAGCAGACCCCGACTCTACCCTCCAGAAGGCTGGGCTGGTCCCCCGTCCCTCCATCAGCCCCTGCGCTCCGGCGCGGGGCCAGCACCGCCCTCTGCTCTGGTGCAGGCAGGCCGTGTCGTGGGGCGCTCTCCTCCTGTGGGTCCGGGGCAGCTTGCTGAGCAGGAGGCTCCATCTCAGAGACTCTGCCCCAGGGAAGGACCTGCCAGCCAGGCCGTCCATCTCATTTCCTTGAGGGCCTCTGTTCCCCACAGGATCTTCTGCTTTGTCCTCCCAGGCCTTCGATCCCTGAGCTGTGCCCCTCTAACGCTTTCCTGTTCCCTTAAAGTATGTCCTCTGCTGTGGTCCATGTCCTCAGCATCCAGTGGTGGCCCCCAGGACCCCCATGCTCCCACATCTGGGCTCCCCGCCCGCATCCTCTCCCCTGGGGGAGCCAACCGCCCCCTCCCGGGTTGGGGAGGGGGAGATGTACCATCCTTCCTGGTACATCTGCACACACGTGGATACACACACCAGCTTCTGGTCCTGCCTTAAGGCCCTGCTCAAGTTCAAGTCTTCTCTGCCCTGTTTTCCATCTATTCTGTGCAGATGGGGCTCTTGCAGACACTTACTTGTGCTCAGTTTGCTTGCCCTCGATTTGGGGAGGGTCTGGATCTCATACTTCTGTCCAGCCAGGCGGTTGCAAGTGCTTCATAAATCTTTGTGCCTGGTTAGTTTGTCCAAAACTCCAGTTTTCTCTGCGGTAAGCAGTTGTAGAGCCAAAGTAAGACTGTCAGATTCCCTGATCACTGCAAGATTTACGGTCATGCTCCCACGTGTAATCTAAAATAAAGACATAAATGTAAGCAAGGCGGACACACTTGTGATTCTGACGATGGTCACTATTTTTTGGTGCTTCTGGGTAGGACAGTTAGGTCCTTAACAACAGCACCTGATGCTGCGCGCCTGAGTGTGGTCTGCACCTTCGTGGTTTCAGACCTGTGGGCCCCGTGCAGGTGGATGCTCTTCTCTTCTCCCTGTGGAGTTAAAAATGCCCATTGCTCACATGTGCTCAGGATTTGTGGATCCATGAAGTGTCTGAGCCTCCAGCACGCCCCCCGCCCCCCTCCTCCCCTGCAGGGGACATGAGTCTCTTCTTGAACTTCACAGGGTTTTCCCAGGGCAGGCCTGCCTGAGCCATCACCTGTCTCCCAGCACCCAGCTCCTTTGTGGGTGGCCTTCCTGTTCCTCCTGATCTCCAGTGGGTACTGGGAGGTGCAGACAGCCCTTGGCTGACCATTTGGAAACAAAGGGGGTGGCACCCTGAGATTGCTCCAGCTCCGGCCCAGAGACCGATGCTTCTCCCCAGCTTGGATGCTTGTCACACATGCTTCCTGCTCTGTCTGCCCCTCCAAGCTCCTTAGCTAAGCTGGGCTGTGGGAGGCAGGGGGGGTCCCCCCACTGGACTGTGTCCTCCAGGGACTCTGTCCTGGGCACCCTGGACAGCCTCTCCCAGCAGCTCCAGGGTCTGGGCTGACGTCTCAGGAGAGTGGCAACTGAAGGTGTCCTGAGTGCCAGGGAGAAGCGGACTCTCATCCCACTGGCCTGAGATGGCCCGTCTGGATACTGGCTGCTTCTGTGTCCAGGGACTGAGCCGGGGGGCGCAGCCGGGGTGGGGGGCATGTTGAAGCCCTGGGCAGGGGCTAGGCAGGCGGTGTGTGAGCAACGGGAGGGTGTGGGGCTGTCCCACCCTGGCTGCCCCTGCTGGGACAGGCAGGGGTGCTGATGCTTTTGAGGGAACAAATGTGTTCTTTCCGAGGACCGACTGCTTTGGTGTTTTGACTGTGGGCTTGACCTGCTGAACCTCTAGTGGGGTTCAGGGAAGCCTCCCCCTGAGGCTGCTTGGGCTCATCCGGAGGCCTGGGGACCTGGGCCCGTCCAGTCAGAGGGAGAACAGGGTTCCATCAGCCCGTGGGGGTGGACAGGAGCTTAGCGAGATACAGGAAGAGAGAGGGAGAAAGACCGGAGCGGACGCTAGGGAAGGCCTGGCCCCTGGCGGCCCCAGGGCGGCGGGGCGGCAGGTGCCGGCCGGGGACGGGGCTCCAGGGCACCATCTGTCTTATTTCTGGCCGCACACTTCGGCTATGCTTAGTCGCTCAGTCACATCTGACTCTTTGCAACCCCATGGACTGTAGCCCGCCAGGTTCCTCTGTCCGTGGGGATTCTCCAGGCAAGAACACTGGAGTGGGCTGTCTTGCCCTCCTCCAGGAGATCTTCCCAATCCAGGGATCGAACCCAGGTCTTCCACATTGCAGGAGGATTTTTTACTGTCTGAGCCACCACAGAAGCCCACACTTGGGTTAACTGGGGTTTTTATTTAAAAAGTCTAATGTGCCAGAAATTTTGATTTAATGGTACTTGGTTGATGCCTGGACAGAAAGATTCATGAGACAGTCTCATCCTTAGCATACAGGTACATGGTGACATTTCCAGTCAGTTCCATTTCATTAACAAGGAGGCTGGTCAAGCTTCAGCAAACCCACTTCAAGGCCATGAACAAGGAGAACCCAGCACTCCTGAGAACGCTCTTGTTGCACCTCAGGGACCAGGAAGCCCTCAGGGCGCTTCCAGACTTCTTGCCGCTTGGGCTCTGGATGTGACTGAGGGTCTCTGGCAGGTCTGGGGGTGCAAGGGACCTTCCCAAACTCAGTGGGGTGGGGGGCTCTGTGAATCTGCATCAAAGGAGGGAGGCCCCCACCACGCAGCCATCCATCTGCAAGGGCCACCTTTTTCTGGGGAAACATCAGAAAACGGATGTTTGGGGAACACAAGGAAAGAGTTTTAGCTGAGGAACTTGGGAGAAAAGGCAGGAGACGCACTGGGAGGCCAGATGGGCTGCCTTGGACGACCCCGACCCTGCGATGTTACTTCAGTCGCCTCCAGAAGTCCTTCCATTGCGCGGCACGTGTCTGTCCTTCGCCTCGTGGAGCAGGATCGGGTGAAGTGCCAAGGGTGCAGCAGGGATCTGGTCAGATGCCTGCCCTCGTGGGCTTCCATTCTGACGGGGAGACAGACGTAACAGGCGAGTCAGTGAGCACCGCGTCTGTCCACGGGGTTTCCGCGCTGGGTAGGAAAATAACACAGGAGAGACCAGGGAAGGCAGGGTTGGGGGGTGCTGCTGTTTGCAATAGGATGGTCACTGAGGGGACATTTGAGCAGGGACCGAAGGGAGTGGGGAGTGAACCATGTGGTTTCTTAGGAGAGTGTCTGGCAGGGGGGTGTGTAGACGCAAAGGCCCCGCGGCTGCAGTGGGCTGAGTTTGGAGGTGGGAGGGGCTGGTGTGGGCTGGGTGTGGGTCACGGTTCAGAAGGGGTGGGTGGGTGGGTGGTGTGGGTCCTCAAGGCCGTTGTAAGGCCTTGGCCTCCTTCCTGCAGTGGGATGGGAGGGCCCGGGAGGGACTTGGTGGAGGGCAGGCACAAATCAACTATATTATAAAATCTTCAGGCTGGCACGTGGGGGCCCTCCTGGGACCAGACTGCAGGCGATGTATTCAGGCGGTAGAGACGGCAGGTCTGTGGATGGATCGGATGTGGAGGGAGAGAGAGTTGGGGCGACTTCCACGACTGCCCCCAGCTGACCTGTGGACATGCTGGGCACGTTACTGTTAAGAGTCGCGTGGTCAGCAGAGGGGGCCGGTCACAGTGGGGCTGCGGGGCTCGGTGACTGCTGAGTAACCGTGAGAAGATTCAGGATTGGGACTTGGCAAGCGGACATCTGCAGAGATCTGTTTTGCTCTGGGCTGATCTCCAGACAGACGCTTTTTGTAAGAAGAAACTGGCTTTCAAGTCAAATCAGCGTTGACCGTTCTTTTTTTTAAAAAAATATTTATTTGGCTGCATCGGATTTTAGTTGCGTCATGCGGGATCTTTCATTGCAGCACACGGACTCTTTAGTTGCAGCACGCAGGCTTAGTTGCCCTGCGGCATTTGCAATCTTCAGTACCCGCTGCTGCTGTTCCGTCACACAGTCGTGTCTGACTCTGCGACCCCGTGGACTGCAGCACGCCGAGCTTCCATCTCCTTCCCTGTCTCCTGGAGCTTGCTCAAACTCATGTCCATTGAGTTGGTGATGCCATCCAACCATCTCATCCTCTGTCATCCCCTTCTCCTCCTGCCTACAGTCTTTCCCAGCATCAGGTCTTTTCTAATGAGTCTCTTTGCATCAGGTGGCCAAAGTACTGGAGCTTCAGCTTCAGCATCAGTCCTTCCAATGAATATTCGGGTTGATTTCATTTAGGATTGACTGGTTTGATCTCCTCACTGTCCAAGGGATTCTCAAAAGTCTTCTCCAGACAGTCTTCTAGTTCCCCGACCAGGAGTCGAGTCTGTGCCCCTGAGATCTCCCCATTTTAGCATCGACAGTCCCCAGAGCCAGCTGCCTCCTCATCCCGAGCAAACTGGGATGGCGGATACCTGACCCACCTTCAGCCAACCCTCGTGCCTTGGCTCGATGACCCCTGGATGGCCTCTTGTTGGAGAAGTAGGTTTGAAAACATCATATTGGAGCAACAAATAGAATCCAAGTTATTTTTATGGCCCTGGGTTACAGGCTGGAAAGTATGAAGATAAGTTTCAAAGCAATTCTGTCAGCAGACAGAGTAGAAAATCAGAACAAGAATGTTATCAGCAACTTGCAGTAATAACAGCAAAGGAATCTGAATCTGCAAATTGCCTGGCTTCTGCACGAAAAGCCTAAAACTCAAATGTCATCCCTTTTTCACAAAAATGAGTCAGTCAGCATCCACTTTACCATGAGTCATGTTTGCTGTCATGATATCATTTCCCAGACGTAAAAATGGGGAACAAAACACGGAACCCACTTCAAGCTGAAATCATGTTTGGTGCAAATCCCAGATGATATAAAAGCTTTTTTGTATAAAGTCATTTGAATGCAGGAAAAGGTCACGTGGTCACAGACTGCTTTAGAGGAAATTGGTTTCTTCACGTTATAAAACTTCTACAGGCTTCATTTGTGGATGCCTCCTAATACATAATACAGGGCATGACGGTAAACCGGTCATCCGCGCTCCAGGAGCACCAGCTGTGCCCAGCAAGGGGGGCGGCCTGTGTGTCTCTGTGGCCGTGTTCCTTTCTCTGGCTCCTGTTAGAAATAACCAAAGGCCTGGGAAAACCTTTTAGAAATCAGCCAGTGTGTAATGGGATGAAGGAGAAAAAGAAATCCCGCCTCTTCACTGCTCAGGAAAGTGCAGGTGGAGAGCGCGGTGGAAGGCACCGTTTGACCCTTCTTTGCTGACAGACAGGAAGGCTGGCGTTATGGAGTGTTGGGTAGAACGTGAACCAGAAGGGTGGTCTGACATATTGCTGGACGGTGAGTGAACTGACGCGAGTGCCTGGGAAAGAGTCTGGAGCTGCCTTATAAAGTGGACACCCACACAGCCTGTCACCAGGCATCATTCTTTGTCACCAGGTGTCACTCGGGTGTGTCACTGAGGGAGACTCCTGGGCAGCTGGTGTCCCCTAAGACTCTGTTAGGAATCCCTTTAGACACCCCGAAAGCACATGAACAGAAGCCTGAGTTCATTCTTGGTATAGCCCCATTATGGAGTATTCTGTGGCCATCTGAATGAGCTACACTCTGAAGACAGCTACACTCAGTATTGTCCATGACTATTAAAAAAAAACGCAAAACATTGGATACAGATGCTTTTTAAAAAATAAAAACTACAAAATCTAAGCAATATGCTTTTTTAAAACCTTGTTCCCTATTTATAGCTTTTTAAAAAAAATAATTAATTTGGCTGCACTGGATCTTAGTCGCGGCACGTGGAATCCTCGTTTTAGCATGGGGATCTAGTTCCCTGCCCAGGGATGGAACCCGGGCCCCCTGAGTTGGGAGTTCGGAGTCTTAGCCACTGGACCACCAGGGAAGTCCTAGAATTGCTTGGTTTTAAATGGGTGAATTATGTCTCAAGAAAGCCGTTCCAAAAACCAAACAAAAAGAATTCATCGTCTTCATGGCAGCTGCTTTCTCAGCTTTCAAGAAGCAAGGTTTTGTCTCGACTTTCTGGATGAGCAGAAAGAGAGAACGATTTCACAGACCCTGCCAAGGTGACGGATGACCAGGAGGAACAGCCGAGGCTGGTTCTGGGTTCCAGTCTCTGTCTGGACTTCTGCCCGCCCACCACGTCTTTCTGCTTGTTGCGAGGGCGCCGGGTTCCGGGCAGGGGTGACGTGGACCTTGGCCTGGGGGTGCCCCAGGCGACCTCAGGGGGCATGGGAGAGCATACTGGGTGGGCAGGAGGGACTTGATTCCAGTCCTGTGATGTCTCTGCCTGTTGGGGGGCCTCTGATGGTCCCTTCATCTCTTGAGACTTATGTTCTCTTCTATAAAAGGAGGAATTGGCTGGGTCATCTCTTCCAGCAAGTGCACTGTGAGATTCTAATGATCCTCTTTCACCTCTCATGCTGTTAGGGTTGGTTTCTTCAATATGCATTTGAGTTTTAGTCCCCAAAGGCCTACAGTAATGATTCCTACCTTTAACTGGTGATACATGTGGTATATTTAGCTATCTTGATGGGTATGCTGTAGGTCTTTCAGTTTTCATTAATCCCTCTTCTTCATCCCCTCTACAAAGTGTGCGTCACACTAAGAGCTGGTATATAGGCGACTTGAACAAGTCACAACAGGACAGTCTCTCCTGCTCTGAAGTGTCACCTGGTCCTAATCTGGGGATCCACATACCTGACGTCTTTGGTGATTACAAAAAAGTGGTTTACACCAAGACCTAAGTGAGTCTTTTCTGTTATTGGCTTATGTTTTATGTGTTTTTAAGCTGAGGTATAACAAATATAGGGCAAGTGTTCAAATCTTGATCAGTCTCTACACGTCTATAGGTGTTGAATTCACTAAGACATTAGAAGCAATCCTTTACTTTGCAAGATCTAGCCCTTTCTCCCTCTCCAGAGGTAATCGTGGTTCCTATGCCATAGTGTGTGTTCACTCCATTTCCCCAGCTGGACCGTAAGCTCCTGGGCAGTGTCCCCTTGTCCAGCCTTGGGCCTGATGTGATTGATAACCACATACGGAATTAACTAAAGAATTAGTAGGAACATTAATACTTCAGGCCTCAAAGGATATCACTCTCTAACTTGAGGGTCTTTCTTTCTTCTTGATTAACTTACTAATGGAATCTTCTCCCAGCACCTGACAGTGATCGCACGGAAGGTCCACGCAGGGGAGCCTGCCCTTCAGGGAAGGAGCACAAGGCTGCAGAGCCAGTGCTGTGTCCAGAGGCTCTGGGCTTTGTAGCCCCCTGGCTCGGGAGCCCGCAGCCCCTCAGCCTCCGTGTGTTGTTGACCCTGTAACACCGCTCTGATGACTTCTCTGAGGGGCGTTTCCACAGGTTTTATTCTGCGTTGTACCTCTCCTCCGTTGTTCTGCCTGGTTAACAAGTCAAATGCCTCTTTTTCAGAAGGGGACTAGTCTGGGTTAGACACTGTCCTCTTCGAGTTACTTAGATTGAAGTCCTAAGTTACTCCAGCCGGGACACCTGGTGTCCCATTCACACAGGGCGTCTGGGGGGACGGGCAGAATGAATCAGAACCCCTGAGAGGAGGGCCCTGGAACACGAGATAACAGAGTTCAGGCTGTCCTGGGTCTCCTCCCGAAGGCTTGAGAACCATAGTAGCAAGTGTGTGATGAATGAATGGCGCAGGCCTGGCCGACCTCCTGTAATGAAGGAGACATGAAATGTTTAAATGACAGCAGAAATGTGTCCCAGCACAACTGGCCAAAGTGGGGACCTTGGTTTCAGGAGACCTTTTCAGTGACCCCGTGTGCTTCTTAATTATCAATGTCCACGTCGCTCTTTTGATCTGCACCCACCCTCCTCAGAGTCCGTTATAAAGAGGCCCCCTCCGAGCATGTGAGCCTCCCTGGGGGGACACTGCCCTGCTGAGAAGGCGGCCTGGGAGTAGATGGAAACCTTTCTGCAGCGAACGTTGGACAAGACACCTGGGAGTCGTTTGCCCCAGACATGTCCCTTTCACTGCCTATGTATTTTATTTGTGTGTCTACACGAACAAGATGTTTGATTTACGTTCGATGACTCAGAAAATAGTTCTCAGGTCCACAAGCTTTCATTGCATGTGTCAGCAATGAGTGATACTCCTTGCCTGGAGGAAGTTTTCCATTTCTATCTGTATCACTTTCTACTTTAAAAAATGTTAAGCATTTAGCAAAGTTGCAGGCACAGCACAGGGGATGACCCGCATTGCCTGGATTCCCCAGCGGTTGTTGCATTTTACTGTGTTATTGTCTCAGGGTGTTTCGTTGTTGCTGAAACACTTGAGACTTCATTGCAGACATCCTAACACTTCATCCCTAGATACTTTAGCGTGTTCCTCCCAAAATCAAAAAGAATGTTCTCTTAAATTATCCATATGAATTCGAGGATTTTTAAAATGATGATCACATGTGTTAGAATCCAATCCTGACCTGATGGATTTTAATGCTCAAAACGTCCCAGATTTAACAGACACCCTTTCAAGTCGGCTGCCATGTCTTTTCGACACATTCCCTTTGCCTTTTGAGCTCTTCCTTGTTTTTCTGGCACCCCAGGTGCTTTATTGCTATATCCTGTGTCAGCCTTGGGATCAGCGGCTGCTCCAAAGAGCCCTGGTTTCTTTCACTGGAGGATGGTGGTTAGAAGTCAGACCTGGGCTCTGGTTTGATTTTTGCTCATGGGCTACCATTGTTTCTGGGGACTTTTCAGTGGATAGAGCTAGGAAACATGCTTTTAAAAAATATAAATTCATACTGCTCTCATTCTGGTCCAATACCAGATATCTCTTCCTCTCCTTCCTCCCAATTTTGCATATTTACCTTTTATATTTTCCCAAGGAATCTTTTTTTTTTTTTTAAATCTCGGGGTTTCCCTGGCAGTCCAGTGATTAAGACTCCACACTTCCACTGCAGGGGGCATGGGTTCGATCCCGTCAGGAAACTTAAGATCCCAGAAGCTGCACAGTGAGCCATTTTTTTTTTTTTTTTTTTTTTAATCTTCACTCTCCTTTACTCCTGGTGTTATTGATTTGGTACCCAAAATTCCTTGTGCTGAATAATTGATTCCCCATGAGCGATGGAAGTGAGTGGATCATAAATTCAGTGCACAGGTGGGGGCTGACCGTCCTATCTTCTGGGGCCTTAAAAAATATCTGCAGACAGGAGGTCTGAAGGAGACCACAAGCAGGAATACTTTGGTCCTTTCTGTATCTGCCAGTCATTTCACAATGCATGTGTTTTCCTTTAATAGAATTTTTACGGTAAAGTTCAGAGGACGGGGCGTGGCACCCCCGCACCTGCTAGCTGAGTGCTCCCA